>NC_067398.1:12022888-12322888 GCF_016432865.1 Antechinus flavipes
GAGGTCAGAAGTGGTGTAGTCCAATCTGCCCCCTTATTACAGAGGAGGAAAAAACAGTGACTTGCCTAAGATCCCACTGGCAATCATTCACATCATCATATAATCACTGATTTAGAGCTAAAAGAGATTTCAGAGACCCAAATTGGACAAAAGAAGAAACAGACCCAGAAAGGGTGACTGATTTGGCCCAGATCTAGTGACCAGGACAACGTTGCAGACACAGGAGGTGCAAGATAAATGTTTACGTAGAAGTGCCTTGAGAACTGGACCAGTGGGTTACTGGAGAAGGACGTGGGAGGGCCACGATGTTTTAACAACATCTTCAGAAAAGGGGAAGGAGACTTCTAGTAGACAACAAGTTCATCTTTTAGAAAACGATCGAGCAAAAGCAAAGGATAGTCTTTGGAAAGGAAGAATAAAGAAAGTTGAAATGGAATCAGTTGAAGAAGAAAGAGAAGAAATATTACTCATGGAAGCAGAGAGAAGGAATTCAGTCTTAAAGCAACAGGCAAGGAGGGATTGAGCTAAATCTGAAAGTTAGGGCGGTCTTGACACGAAATGGGAAGCGGAGAGATGTCAGATCAGCCCTCAGACCTGCCTCGGAGTCCTGGATCACCAAATGGTGGCCCACCCCATCCGATCCCCCTCCTGAAAACAAAACACCCAAAGAACTGGAGAAGAGCCTTGAACAGGGTGTGTGCAATACAAAACATGTGCTGGATGGAACCCTGGAGAGAGGGGGTGGTGAGACAGTGGAGAGAGGCTTGGCAGGGGGAAGGGGCCTGGCAGCTGGGAGAGGGAGAGGATGACGGAGGGAGCGAGAGTTAGGACCTTGGAAGCAGCGCAAGACTCTCTCGCCAGCTGGTCTCACACTTGGATAAAACAAGCTAATAAAATGTAAACATGTATATTAGTAGTTCTCAAGGCCATTGGAAAACCAAGCGGAACAGAGAAATGACAGTGAATCCCCTCAAGTAGCCGGCCAAGAGCCCTCCACCAGAGATGCTCCGTGCAGCCGCTCCCCCAGTTCTCCGCTCTCACCCTGCTTTTTGTTCGAGTGCAATAATTGAAACGGTTTTCTAGGAGACCCAGGACCTTTCTCCTTCAGGAGAGGAATGGGTCATTATTATTGCATGGAAATCCATTTTCTAAGCCATATATTCCAGTCCAAGTGGGGTGGATCCTCTGGCTCCCACGCTGACCCACTGAGACCAGTACAAACACATCCATTCACCGGTTTCATCACGTTCTCATCTACATCCATGAACTCCCAACACTCGGAAATTAAACCTAAACGTAATAAGCCCCCTGCCTCCTCTGAAAGCTTACGACTGGAAAATATCCTGCGCAGAGCTGAGGGTCTGGTGGAGCTCACACTTCAAGGAAGGACAAAGTTACTTTCTGATTCAAAATGGCCGTGGCCACTTGGCCAGTACCAGAGACACTGGTTCCCAGCATCAGATACAGAGGTGGAAGGGACCTTCGGGGTCACCAGGTTCAACATTTCTCATTTACAGATAAGGAAACTGAGGCCAGAATAGGTGATATAATTTGTCCGAGGTCACACAGCTAGTCCTTGGTGGGATTTGAAGTCAAATCTTCTTGATTCAAACCTTTCATTACTTTCAGGGATCTAGTTTGTGTTGATTTACCTGCAAACACATGGTGATCCTCAGCAGAGCATACACTCCTTTGTCTTAAAATCCCCAGATCCCTTCGAAGTCCACTCCTGCTCAGGGCAGCCAAATGACTCCGTGGAAAAAGCATTTGGCTCTGGAGAGGGACTGAGGTCAGATTTGGGGTGTTGTATCTTGGGGAACCTGAGGGGGGTCATTTACCCACCCCACTCCTCTGCTTCTATTCAATAAAATGACAGAATTGCATTAAATGGCATCTGAGGTCCTCCTGAGGAATATTCTAGGATGGATAATCATCTCAGGTGTGAGTGAGTATTTTCCATATGTCTCTCTCTGTCTCTTTTTCTCTATCTCTGTCCTTTTATTTATTTTACTTTTCTTTTTCCTTCTTTTTTCTCCTCTCTCTCATGATCTCTCTTTTTTCTCCTTACTTCTACTCTGTCTTACAGACTCTATTTATATCTCTTTCTCCCCCTCCTTTCTCTCTTCTCCCTTCTTTTCCTCCTTCCCCTTTTGTTTCTCCTCCTTCCCCCTTTGTTCTACTTCTCTTCTTCCTTCTCCTTCCTATCCCCCCTTTCTCTCTCTTCCCTCTTTCTTCTCTTTCACTTCCCTTTCTCTTCGTGTCTTATTAGTTCTGTTTTTCTCTATTCTCTCTTCTCCCTTTTAAATCTCACTTCTTTTTCCTCTTTCCCTTTTTCTTCTTCTTCTGCCTTTTGTCCTTCTACTCTTTTTTGTTACTTTCTCTCTTCCTCTCTCTGTTTTTCTCTCTCCTTTTATCTCTTTCACTTGTTTTTCCGTCTCTCCTCTTTCATTATCTGTCTTTTTCTCCTTACTTTCTGTCTTACTGTCTCTGTTTATATCTCTTTCTTTCTCCTTTCTCTCTTCTCCCTTCTTTTTCTTCTTCCCCCTTTTCTCTATTCCTCTTTTTCCTTCTCCTTCCTATACCCTTTTTTCTCTATTCCCTCTTTCTTCTCTCTCACTTCTCTTCCCTTTTTCTTTATCTCTTATTGGTTCTGTCTTTCTCTCTTCTCCCTTTTTAATCTCACTTCTTTCTCCTTTTCCCCTTTTTTCTCCTCCTTCTGCCTCCTCTTTCCTGTTATTCTTTCTCTCTGTCTCTCAGCCTCTGTCTGTCTTGCTCTATGTCTCTCTGTCTCTTTCTTTCTCCCCCTTTCTGTCCCTCCCTCTCTCCCTCTGCCCAGAAGGGCATAAACTAGGATCACTGAAGTGATCCAAACCACCTCGCCCTCAAAATACCCTCTCCAGTCCCAGCTGTCTTTACAATCCAATTTTCCACTATCATAAACCTTTAAAGTAGAAAGGACCCTTAAAAATCATGGTGCTTAACCCCATCATTTTGTATAAGAGTAGTTGAACACCAAAGCAGTGGAGCTCTTTGCAAGATCACAAAGTTGGGGAGTAGCCAAAGGAGGCCTAGAACCCAAGTCTCCTAAACCCCTATTATCTTGGTACCCTTCTGCTTTGGTATTTTAATTGATCTCTACAGCTTAGCAACAGATCTACCCAGAAGGCTATTCATTATATGCTAAAACATCCTATAGGAGTCAATGCTACTCTTTCTGATTGTACAATAAAAGGCTCAAATCTCTAATCATTGGGGCGGGGGCTGTTCCAACAATTCTGTTTGTTCTGCTTAGAGTCTTGGGGTTCCAGCAACCTCTGGCCACAGTCAAGGACCTGGGATATCAGCGACATGGCACTTTCTCTCCCAAGACTGTTCCTCTATAACAGTAGGTGGGTAAGACTGAAAGTTTCTCAGAGATTCAGAAAGGGAAGCCCAGGGTCAAAGAGCTCTAAGTTTTAGAGGTTGGAGTGGAGCCAAGTCAAGCACTCCATCCACTACATGAGGTGGGACTTCTGTTGATGATTTCATTGAGTTTCTTTCTATTGTTGTTTTGAGCGATGAGATATGTGGATTAAGCTTTTTCTTGGTCACTTGTTCCAGGGCTGACTGATAATAACATCCATAAAAGTTTTAGAATATATTTCCTCCAGAAACTCAGGAGACAGGGCTGGGTGGTGAAAATCTCCGGGTCCTCCATTGCCATGGATACTAATGGGATGTACAGCAACCAGAGAAACCACCATATTCCTGGGAGGGACGACTTCTAGTGGTCACTGCCGAAATGTGGGGGTCTGCAAGCAGACACCCACAGTCCACACATAGAAAGCATTCGGGACACAGACCTAGCACAGATGGTCTGGATACAGGCCACGCCCAAATAGAGCCCACACCCCTAAAATGAGATCTCTTTGAAAGGAAAAATATAGAGGGAGACACTGAAAAATAATGATGGAGAGCATGATTACAGGCCACACTCAGCGTTTTATGAGCCAGATTTGGTAGAAGGATGTGGTGGGGTACAGAGAGGGGCCTGCGTTCATCCCCACGTCTGGGGGATAGAGAGCTAGACTCAAAGTCCCGAAGCCCTGGATTCGAGTTCCTCTCCTGATGAGTCCCAGCTTGTGATTATGGACAATTCCTTTAACTTTTATTGGTTTGTTCCCCAGACCCACTCCATCAAGTGCCAATCTCTTTTGAAAGTATGTTTCCTTATTAGAAATTCCTTATACTAATAAAGTCATAGCTTTGGTCTAAACATGTAGACAAAATGATAAAACATATATGAAACACACATGCTATTATAGATTTATACGTATGTATATATATTTGTGTATGTGCATAAACATGTATATACATACATATACATATATATTGAAAATATTTTAAATAATAGTAATCAACCAAAGAACAACATGTTTCTTAGTTCATCCTTAAAAAGTAACACTGTTTCTCAACCCTTCATATACAATCACATGATGATCTAAATGAATTCATAATATCAGAAAGTTGAAAGGGACTCCAGAAATCATTGAGTACAAAGTTCTCATTTCATAGTTGAGGAATTCAAGTTCAAGAACAATAAGTAATTTGCCCAAGAAGTACTCTCGATGAAAACCTTGACTCAATCTTCAATTCATTATTTGCCATTATTTAGCACCTACTGTATGCAAGACATATTCTACTAAGAGAAGGAAATGAGGATATGGTCAAATGGAAATGAACATAAAGATTTCAATTGGCAGAAAGAGCTAATGGTTAAGGGAAGAGCACAGATGAAGGAAAGTTCCTTTCAGTAGTCATAGGAACTTGGTTTACAGAGAATCAAGGGACTCAAAGGGACAGATAGCAAGAGGGAATGCCTTCCAAACATGTGCAAAGACATGGAGATGTCATGAATGGGCAACAACACTCATGTTGCTGTAGGCAACAGCTATTGAACAGCTTGCCTAGAGTGGAGAGCAGAAGGGGTGACAGAAGAAAATAATGGATGGGGAAGTGGGAGTCAAATGTGTAGGACTTTCAATGCTTGGGTTGAAAAAATCCTGTATTTTAGCCTAGATTCTGATTATTGGGAGAAAGTCAAGGATATGATCATTAATATCAGGATCATTGACTCCTAAAGCAGAAAGCAACTTAGTGGTCTTCTAGTACAAAATAAGAATCCCTTTCAAATATAACTGATCATGTAGTATTTCCTGGAATACTTCCACTGATGGAAAGCCCACCACCTCCCTAGACAGACCACTCCCTTTTTGGGTTCTTGAATTGCTTTGAAGGCTTTGTTTTTCTTTTGGATGTCAAAATTAAATCTGTCTCATCGCAACTTCTACTATTGGTCCTAATTTTTGCCCTCTGGGAATAGGTAAGGGAAGCCTTGTATCTTTCCCCTATGGAAACCCTTCCAAAGTCTTCATTCAATTTAATAAATATTAGACTCTTGTTATGAGAAAGAGAGTGGACCAAGCAGTGGGCAAACATGAACAAAACAAAATGACCCCTGCCCTCAGGAAGCATATATTCCTTTTGGAGGAGGGTAGCAGCAAACAATATTTATACTCAAATACAAACTAAATGGATCTCTGAGCACAAAATATGGCTATTCCCTCCAGTGGCGAAGATCACTACCCGTCCTTCTCACGCTGTGTAGTTTTTGCCTTTGTCCTTGCCAAAGCAGACAGGCACAAGGGCCCACAAAATGTAATGGATGCTTTCTTCACTTTCTACCAACACTGGTCTAACCAATGGAGCCATGAGCCGCCCACCTGCCTTCCTCATTCTTGATAAAGATTGTAGATAAAGATTTATTTCAACATTCATTCATTCAGAGATCATTTATTATACACTGAGTGGATACAAAGTAGGAGGTTAGTCATAAGCCGTGGCCTTGGCCATGATGGAGTTTAAAGCTTAAGACTTTATGCCTCACATTACATTGATTCTTTTCATTGTTTTCTCTTCCTTGAGCTCCAGTCACCATCAGCGACTGCCTTTTAGACGGCCTGAACCAGATGTCCCACAGCTACCTCAAGCTCAACAACTGAACATTCCCCTTAAACCTTCTCTTCTTCCATTTCTCCATTTTCCCCAAGGCCCCCATTGCTCCAGGCACTCGAGCTATTCCTCTTCAGTGTCAGCTCTGTGTCTTTGCCTTCAATCCCTCCCTAGCACCAGCCTGTTTCCAAGCCTCCTCATTCTGGCCTTCCCATTTCCCAGCCTTCCCATTTCCCAGCCCCGGCCTTTCTCTCTACTCGCTACATTTCTATCCCACTTCAGGCCTTCATCCCTTTTATCATGGACTAACACAACGGCCTTCTGACTATCCTCCCAGCCTGCTGGCTCTGCCCACGCCATACAGCTGCCAAAGGGACTCTCCTAAAGCACAGGCTTTAACTACGTCACCTTCATCCGCAGCCCCACCTGCTCAAACGCTTCACTGGCTCCCTATTACCTCCAGGACCAATGCACAGTGATCCCCCAACCTGGCCTCTCCCTCTCTTCCCACATGTCTTACTCCTTCCTCGCTTCCAGGCCCCCCATCTTCCCCTTGCCTGCCTTTTCACTCTGACTGTCCCTCCATCATCCCTGGAACATTCTTACCCCTCAGCCCCATATCCTGGTTCTCCCACATCCTTCAAGGCTCAGGCTTTAGTTCTGGCTCTCAAAGACTTCAGCATCATGACTGAGGTGCCTTCTCACCCAGTAAAATCCCTCTGCCACGCCAATCCCCTTCATTAGATGGTGAGCTCCTTTCACAGGTCTCCATGTGGAGGAAGGTCCAGGACCTCCATGTTTCTTCCCCTGACTCTCCTGGGCTTTGGCCCTGAAACCCTCTAGTGGGGGAAGGAACCTTCTTTCCATTCATTTTTTTCAGCTCCCATTGGTGTGTCATGTTCCACTATTCAAATATAAGCTCCTCGAGGGCTTTTTTTGGCTTGAAATTATTTTATATTTAATTTACTTTATATATTTTATTTTTTTATTTTTATTTTATATATAAATGTGTTAACATGTAATAGAGTAAGTATTTAATAAATGCTTCCTGCCGGCCTGTATAACTTCAGAAAGACTTTGCTGGTCTCCCCTGGCCTTCCCCCAAGGCTCCATTTACAATGTATATAATCAGTATAACCCCTAGTTATTTCACACAGTCTTCCTCATTATTACATAAGCTCTTTAGAGGAGGCAGTTTCTGACTTTTGTTGTATCCCCAAAGCACACAGTAGGTGCTATATAAATGCTTCTTTCCCTTTGCTTCTGACAGCAAACCTAGTTCTACCTATTTATGATTCCCATCTTTGAAAAGATGGGAGAAAAGTACAAATACCCATTTTACAGATAGGGAAACTAAATCCCAAAATATTGATGTGATCTACCCAAGGTTCTATATCTGGTGACTCTCAGACGTGTAAATGCCCAAGGTGGGATTTGAATCTAGAGCTTTCTGACTTGCAGTTCAGAGCTACCCATACCAGAATGCTTTGCATTTACATCATACAGATGTTTCTGTGAATGTGTTATTATCCATCCTGCCTCCTATTTCCCTATTATCCCACCTCCCTAAGAGCACGATGCAGTTTCATGTCTTGAATACACAGAGTCCATTCACAAGTCCTTGGTTCTAAATGGCAGAGTCAGAATTTGAACCCAGATCCACTGATTTCAAGTCTAGTTGTCTTTCCCCTCACTCTGCTGCCTCTTTAAAGATGGGCTGGAATTGGAAAGGAGGGGGCGGGGAGCCACTCCAGTCCTGTCCAACTCCTCCCAATCCCATTGGGGATCTGGCCCCACATCCTGACTCTGCCACTGATACCTTACATGACCCTGGGCAAAGACACCATCTGTCCCTCCAGGCCTCAGTTTCCCCATTTGTCCAATTCGTTTCTAAGGTTCTATCGATCAATCCAGCAATTAAGAATGGCCCCAGAAACTGAAAACAGATGACAACCTTTCATTCTCTACTAAATAACCTTAAGAATAAAAGTGTTCCTCAGGGCTGGGGGAGCAGGGGTGGGGTAGGAGACTCAGTATGTCCTAAAAAAAGAGCTGGATTTGGGACCAAGGAGCCTCCCTCCAAATCCCAGCTCTTACTTTACCATTGGAGTCACCTCAAACAAGATCCTTCCTTTCCTCCTTTGGGATTCAATTTCCAAGGATGGAAATGATGGGGTTCAACTCAATGGCCTCTGAGATCCCTCCCAGGTCTACATGCAATCACGCCAAGGCCAGATCTTGTCTGATCTCTTAGTCATAGTTTTGGGGGGAAGAATCTGACTTACTTTTTATGAACTTCACCCAAGGCCAGGATCAGTTGAAGGTCCCGAAAACTGACAAAAAAAGCTCGCACGGCTCTCGTTCTATTTATTATTTTAAATCTCCTCCGCTAATGTCAACACAACGCGTGGCCAGCCACGTCTCCATTGTTTTCCCTTCACAGGGACGCTGGGATCGGGCCTGGAGTCCCTCAAAGGCTTCGCGCTTCTGACCCGAGACCCGGGCCCTGTCTAGGGGGAGGAGGTCAAGACTCGGCTCTCTCCCTCTCCCAGACAAGCCCAAAGCAGGAAGCCCATTAGGCGCAGCCGGGGAGATCTGGCGCCAAAGGCGAAGGCGCGCAACGGGCAGGGTGAGGTCCCCCTCGACAGGGGCACCTTCCCTCTGTGGGCTCAAGATGGGGAATTTGCCTTTGCCCAATCTTTTCAAGTCCAGAGTTAATAGTACAGCTCCGATTGCAGGAAATATCTTGTAATAATACGGCATTACAGTAATGTATAGGCTCAAATCATGCTCCAAGTATTTGTCTCATTCCCACACGCCGAACTTAGTAATTATGGAGAAGCACGGCCTCTAAGAACATAGGCACAAAGAAGTGGGTTCAAAAGCATAATTAAGGCCCAGAACCAGCCTCTGCCTGGGGACATTTCAGGCCAGGTCCCATGAAATGAAAAAAAAAATAACAAAATAACAAATAAAAAAGAGAAAATGAGCTTGGGAAGTTCAATGGCAGGCTTCTCTTTGGGATTTTTTTTAACCATTTCAGGAAATAACTCATTAAAATGATAATGGGCCATAATGATTATGTAAGAGTAGCTATAAGTAGGAAACTGGTCACAAAATAAAGCTCTTGGTACCCGAAGGCAACCATGCTATTTGGCTATTTAAGTTCCCTGTGCAGTGCTTTGTTATAAATTTATCTCCCGGGGTTAAGAAGTTCAAATCTTGAGCTCCATCGGGTTGTCGACAGGAAGTTATTTCTCTTCATGGAGGTAAAATAGAAGGAATCCACACTGGGGTAATGGGTTTCACTCTAGCAAACTAGCTATGGTTTTCTGGGGGAGCAAATCTTCCATAGACGTGCCCTGCACCCATCTGAGAGCGGCCTGAGAAGTTAGGTGACTTGTTCACTGCCCCATGGCTCGTGGCACTTTATTTCAGGTCTTCCTGGTCCAGGAGCATATGCAGGACACCAGGCGGCCTCTCTCGGGTCAACCCATGCTGAAAACTTCCCTGTAACCTTCCTTTGGGGTGCAGAGACCTAGGGGAGAAGGGCTTGACCAGTCCCGCAGCAGGTGGAAGCCTTGCCTTTCTGCTTCCAAGGTCAGATCCCCACACCAGAGTAGACGGTCCGACGGGCCTGCGCTAGAGATGGACAGGAGCAGAGGGAGGTCTCCTGGTGGAGATACATCTGAAGGCACATTGTGAATTGTTGTTTCTCCCTCGTTCTTGATGAGGGCCATGACATCAGGGAGGATGCACCATACCAATCAAAGGAACTGGATTTCAGGGCGGGGCAAGGTCCCCTGCCTCACTTTCCCCTCCAGAGCCATCTGGGTCGGGTAGCCAGATATAGATCAGGACGACAGATGATGGCTCTGGATGCAAAGGGAGACCTCAGGCTCTTTAATCCCTTCAGAGGTCTTAGAATGACCAAGGCCATACCCATTCATGATGAAGACGAGGTAGCAATTGAAGCAAAAAATCTCCTTTTTCACCGAGTCTAAAAACATCTAAATAAATAAATGAATCTGGGGGGGAAAGATCCTCAGGGTCCCCAATTACCTTCTGGGTTAGTTCCCAGAATTGGAAGAGATCTTAGCAGCCACATAGTGCAACCTGTGCTACAAAAAGAGAACACCAGAGAAAATCCCCAAGAAACCAGCTAACGATGGGGAAGTGGGAAGCGCACGACCTCCCGACAAAGCTCACTCCACTCCTTGGTAGCTCAGGACATTTGGAAGATTTCTTTTTTTCTAACATGAAGCCTAGTGTCTGTTCCACAATAAATGCTTAGAAAGTGACTGACCAACTCTGTAATTTAGAGAATAATCGATTTAAAGGCACTTTTAAAACAATATTGAATCAAATAGCCCTTGAAGAAATGAAGAGAACGAGCCAGAGATATATTAAGTGATTTCTTCAGGGGTATAAATTTGAATCCAGATCCCCTTGGCCCATGTGTTCTAGGCAGTCTGCCCCAGGGCTATCTTGTTCTTCCTAGTTCTGACCCTGGAAGCCAAGAAGGACAAATCCACTCTCATCCATATAACGGCCCCTCAAATCCTTGAAGATAAAAATCCCATCCTTACACGTCTCCTCAAATCACAGAATCTCAGCCCTGAATCACTCACCTGTGACCACAAACTCCAGTCTCTGTGTACAGAGCCTCCCCTACTGTTTAAAGGCCTACCATGAGGAGGAAGTAAAGCTTTTTTAGACACCCTGATTCAACTTTGGGATCATTCAAAATTTTAGGAAGTTTTTTCCCTCCTAAATTCAAACTCAATCTAAACCCTTGACCTTGTTCTAAAATGGATTTTTTTTGACAATGTCTCCCTTCCCACCTCAGTAATTTCCTTTCCTGTAATTTCCATCCATAAAATGTCTCCAAGTAAAGTTGCCTTACCCCACCAACATCTGCACATCTGTTCACGCCATCAGAAATGCTCTTTCCTGCCGATCCATGTGCCTCTTTTCATTCAAGACAAACTAAAAAATGGCTTCTTCTGACCAACCTTCCATCCTTGAGTGCCCGACTTGGACTCAGGAATACCTGAACTGAAATCTACCTTCAGGCCCTTATTAACTCTGTGATCCTGGGCATGTCACTTAACTTCTCCCCGTCATTATATTCATCTGCAAAATGGTGATAGTAATTACCTTGGTTATTGTGACAATTGAATGAAATAACACAAAGAAAATTATTTTCAACTATACAGATGCTTTCCAGATTTGACACAGTCATAGCTTGGATTTGGGGGGGGAGGTGGCAAGGGGAGACAATTGTAGAGAAGTCACCCAGATTGTAGTTCCCAGGAGAAGTTCCCATACCTTTAGGTGCCGTGAGATCTTTACGAAGCTCACTGGCTCTTCCTGGGAGGTTTTTGTGGGCTTGGAGTGCATCTCATGGTGGGGAGGAGAGAAGGAAATATAACCTGGGCAGGTTTGGGAGAAGGGAGGAAGTCTCCACTCCCCTGTCCTTGTTAGATCTCTTTTCCATGAGCTGATTGATTACATTTTACTCTCTTGTTGAGACATAAGCTCATGAAATAACGGACTTCTAGGACTTTATTATTCTTTAAAAATGACTTCTTCATAATGTACAGGAGTTGGGAAAGAGAGTTAATTTCTATGTCTCTGTTCTCAAATCAAGGCAATAATGATTTATATATTGAGCCCCTACTATGCGCAGGCCTTGGGCTAAGCACTGAGAATATCAAGAAAGGCAAAAAGCAGCCCCTTGTCTCCAAGGGACATGTGAACCCCATAAAAATAAGATATGGGTGGGATAAACTAGCAGTAAACTCTCCCTCCGCTGCATTGTCTGCCCTATTCTGCGCCTAGGACGGGGCTCTAGATGTACCCAAGGCTCAGTGCTTCTTGGCTCACCCTATCTCTTTATCATTATTATTGTTTAACTGGCCCAAAGATTAGGAGCTCTGTGTTGACAGGGTTATCTTTTCCCCATCCTCACTTCTTTTTTGGTCACGACTCCCTCCAGCCCCCAGCTTCCTGCTCACACCCTTGTCAAGGATCAAGCCACGGTTCCTTCTTTTTTAGCTTAAATCTGAAGCAACCTGCCCCAAACAGGTGGGGTGGCTTAGCGATTCCCGCGCTTTGGGGGATTGGCCACGGCTGCCTCGGCTGGCTGGAGCTTGGGGTAACTCCCCCCTTTAATATCTGATCACCACAGGCGTACTTCAAGGACCGATGAGCTTTCCATTTGTTCCTGAGAGTTTTTGCAATGGTCTTTGAAACGGCTGGAAGAGATCTCTTCAAAGACTAAGAATCCTTTTGCTGTTTCATATACATATATACACATACATATATTATGTACTCATGTATCTGTATGTTTGTTTTTTGTGTATATGTCTAAGAATATAAGATATATATACATATATTATATACATGTGTATGGGCCACGTATGCATGCACACACAGGAATTTAAATCTACAAAATGGTATCATATGCATAAATGTGTGCGTGCATATATACATGTTACATGGGTGTATATGGACATATCTAGTATGTGTAAATGCAACATATAAGTATGAATCTATTTCAGTGTGTATGTTTGTGGGTATGTGTATGTGTACATATATGTGCATATACCTATAAATTCAAATCGGCAGAACTGTGTATTGCGTGAATAAGCGTGTGTTTGTATGTAAGCATTTTGACCCTTTGCCCATTTCCTGACCCACGGCCTTCTCTGATCAGTCTGTATGGATCACCTTAAGCTTCTGGAAAGTGGTGATCTCTATCTTATTATCTGCTCCCTCAAGGGCCCGTTTTCCTCCTGCCTCCGGTCTCCAGGGTTGTGCTGAGTGATGCTGAACACACATTTCCTCTCTCTCCCGGTCCTGTTTCTGCCTCTTGCTCCCCAGGAAGCCGCCCGAGCAGGGCAGCATCCCTTGCCTCCCAGAGGTGTTGAGGAACGTCTGTGCTTCAGACAAGCTCGGGGCTGGCAGTGAGTCCCTTGGTTCCAAGCAGTGGGAGCCCGCTGAGGGCGGCTACTTCAGCCTCTTGCTCCACAGAGGAGGGACTGAGGCCCTGAGAGATGAGGAGATTTGGGTTAGAAGGAGGCAGGTGCTGGATCTGAACCCAATGAGTTCAAGAATAGAAATGAGGGGCAAAGCCGGGCCTCCTCCTGGATGTGCAGAAGCTGCCCACGATTCTGCTTTGAATTATTTCTTTTTCCCAGCCCACGGGCATCAATACGAGCAGCAATGATGATAGATTTTCTCACAGCTCGAGGGAATTCACACGCTTCCCATGGGACTTCCACACGAGTCCACTTCAAGCTTCAGAATGCTCTTTTCACTGAAGCTGAGTGAGCTCGTGAGCCCTACCCAGAATCAACCCATCAATGAACAGCACTTTGCTTACAGAAATAACCAGCTTGCATATGGAATTTTAAGGTCTGAAACATGGTGACTCATTTGCTCTCCATTTCCTACAACACCGACAAAAACAGCTAGTATTCCTAGAGTTCTTTGAGGTCCGCAGAGCACTTGACGTGCAGAATCTCGTTTTATATTCCCAATAGCCCCGCAAAAGATGCTGTTATTAATCCCACTTTACAGATAAGGAAAGCGAGACAGACCAAGTGAGACTGACTTTCTTAGAATTGTACAAGTGTTGGAAGGAAGGTGCGAGCGGGGGTCCCGAGGAGTCTTCCATTGAGGCAGAGGAACGGCAGCAACAGGTTATAGGGCTGGGGACAGCCCTGGTTATATTGGATGTAGTCTTACTCTTATTCTGAGGTGGATTTGGGACTCGGTCTCCCTGACTTAAGCGTAGAACTTTATCTCTTCAGAACTGTAGGGAATGCATTCATGGATCACTGCAGAGCTGAAAGGGGCAGGGGAGGGGAAGGCAAGTCAATTTTCTCATGACCAAGCCTCTCCTATCCCATCCCTATTCTTCTCATAATTATTGTGATTGTCGTTCAGTCCTTTTCCAGTCGTGTCTAACTCTTTGTGACCCTATTTGGGGTTTTCTTGGCAGAGATACTGGAATGGCTAGCCGTTTCCTTCTCCCGCTCATTTTACAGATCAGGAAACTGAGGCAAACAGTGCCGAATGACTTGCCCAAATTTGAATTTAGAAGGATGAATCTTTCTGATTAAGAGCCAATCCTCTATCCACTGCTCACCTACCTGCCCTTTTCTCATAATTGTCAGAGGCAAACCAGTTTAAAAAATAGACATAACTCTATATCCCAGACTCAACAAGAAAAGTTGAATAATAGACCATAACTTAGGAGACTGCCATTTTTCCTGACTCTGTTCACAGAAACTCCAGGAGTTGTTCATCAGGTGATATGACTTTGGAAAATCAGAATTTCATTAATGGATTTGGGGGCTGTGGATGAGGACGGAATTGTCTCTTCTTATGTGATAGATCAGCAGACAAAGCCCCAGAGAGGCTGTAAAACAACCGCCTGGGATCTCTCCCCTGATCCTTTTTGCAGCTTTACCTAGGAGGATCCCAAGTTCTAAAACTCTGCCTCTCCTCCCCCCTCCCCAAATCACTGCCAGAAAACCTGAAGTTATGGCCAGCGCCAGAATCCTACTGAAAACTTTTTGAGGCCCTGGGGATCCCAGATGATACAGTAACCCCTGAGACCGGAGCACAACCGTAATGATCACCAAGTGGATTTGCTGAGCACAGGATGATGTTAAAAGATGTTAAAATAACAAACAACGAGCCAGTACCTTTGCTGGACGAATTCGACAAAGCCGACAAACCCCATTTTTCAGGACAAAGCCCTTCAGAGGCAAAAAGGGGAAATCTCTTATCATCCCCGCTCTCTGGACCCCAAAACAGAAACAGATGTGGGATGTGGGATGTGGATGGGAGCTGGGAGGTGGCTTGACTTTCCCAGGACCACGTACCTATGGGAGACTAGCGAGAGAGCGAAGATTTCTGATTTCAAAGTTTTTGCTTTCCGAGGCAAAATACGCCTGTCTACAATGGAGGGAGGGGAGAATGCGGACCACAGAGATCCACGATAATAATATTAACAACAATAATATTTATATGGTGATTTAAATTTTGGAAAGCATTACACACAGGGGATCAATCCTCACAACTCCCACATAAGGCAGGTCCATTTTATAGGTTAAAAAAAAGCAAGACAAAGAGAGGTCAGTTGATGTGTTCAGGGTCACGTTAAGACTCTGATGCAGGATTTGAACACAGAGTCCTGACTGCAAGTCCAGCGCTGGCTACCTCTGTACCTTTATTTGGTGAGATGAGAGCTTTGGCTTTGGACCTGCCTGTCACTTCCCATGCAAGTGACCTTGCACGAAGCCCTTAACTCTCTATTTCACTTTCCTCAGGTGTGAAATAAGGAGTCTGGCCAGAAGATCAGAGGTTCCTTCTTGCTATATATATATATTCCCCCACGGGGTCTCGCAGAACTCTCCCCCAGCCCAAACCCCAGGGGAAACGCTCCATTTCCACTTCCTCAATTTGTTAGTCTTGGTCACAGAGAGCACATTTTCTCAACAATATCTTTTGGTGGGAAAATATTTGTGAGTGTTCAATATTCTGGTTTATTTCAACAAGTCCGTGCGCCTCAGCTGGATCGTTTTCTGGGGTGGGGGTGGGGATGGCGGCCGAGTTGGCCCAGGCTCCCCAAACTTTCCTCGGGGTCACCATAAAAACCATGTCGTTTTCTGAAAAAAGGGAAAGAAAAATTACAGCAAAGTTGTCGATTTCCTTTGGGGTCCCCAAAGACAGCCCAAAGTGCCAAATTAAGCCAAGAGAATGTATCCATCTCTAATAAGGATTAGCAAATACTACAACACAGCGCGAGGCTCTGACATAATTTATGCTCCCACTTCTGAGGCTCCGCCGGAGAGTTCTTCATTCCAGCTCGGATAGCACAGGACAGCACAGGACGTGAAATGGGGATGGCCGAGCTCCTCGGAGAATCCTCTCCCACCTCACCCCTTCCCTTATGGCAGACAGTAAGCGGGCTCGGGCTTCCCTGGGGGCGGGAGCCTGCAGCTACGGGAGGCTGGCTGGTACTTCACCTTGGAGAAGTGCTCAGGGGAGAGCCCGACATTCTCCCAGCGAGGGATAGAAAAATGGCGCCCCGTGAGCCACGCGTCGGCCGGGGCTCCAGCCTCGCTCTGGCGCAGGCGCTCTGTCCACCTGCAGTCTGGAAAATGTTGGAAGGGACGCTGGACCTCATGGTTTTTGTCAAAGGGCTAAATGCTCCTCCAGGCCCGGGACGTCAGAGCTTGGGTCCGTTCCATTTCGTTGTTCGGCAGCCCAGGGCCCCGATGGAAAGAGGCAACGGGGACCTTTGCTCAGGGCATCGGAGATGGAGATAAATCAGAATTGCTGAAGTACCTTGGGTCTGGCTAGAAAGAACGTCCTTGGGGTATTCCTTTTTCTCTTCTCAAATAGCGGCTTTGATTTTTCTTCTTTCAACAAAGCATCTTGTAGATTAGACTCGCTAGCATTAACATTTCCCGGCAACCCCGTGGGACCCCTAGCAGAGCGGTGCAGGGCTTTTTACTTTAAAAAACAACCCAAGAATCGGGGCCGCTAAGTGGCGCAGTGGCCAGAGCCCCAGCCCTGAGGATCTGAGTTCAAATCCGTACCCAGACACTTACCACTTCCTGGCTGCGTGAGCCTGGGCAAGTCACTTAACCCCAATTGCCTCAGCCAAAAAAAAAAAAAAAAATCCAATGTAACAGAAGATCCTTGAAGGGTAGGGAATATTAGATTTTGAACATACATTTATCATATATCTAACATAAAAACTGTATATAATATATAAAAAATATACATATGTTTATATTATACATAAATATATGTGTGTATATTATATGTAAATAAATCTTAGATATTGAACAAGCATTTGTTATATATGTAACAAAAACTGTATATAAGATATAAATATATATACATGTGTGTATGTATGTATATTATATATAAATAAATATATGTGTGTGTATATATATACATATATATAAATATATATGGGGGGAGTATAATACATACACACATACACTACCATGTTGTCTGACAAATAGTAGATGCTTAATTAATTGAAGTTTATATCGTGCTAGTAGGAAGTTTCTACTACTACACAATGAGATCCTTCTTTGCATTGCTCATTCCTGAAAAATATTCAAAGCAGCCATATTTCTATTACTTCCTAGGTTCCCTAAGGCTTTCTTGTTGCTGTTCTTGAGTTATTTCAATAATGTCCAACTCTTTCTGACCCCATTTAGAGTTTTCTTGGCAGATTTACTAGAGCAGTTTGCCATTTCCTTCTCCAGCTCATTTTCCAGATGAGGAAACTGAGGCAAATAGTTAAGTTGCACAGAGAGGGAATGCTTGCAAACACAGAAGCAGGAACTGAGGCTTTTACAAAGATATACAAGGAACAAAGAAGACATCCATCTTAGGAGGAGAATAGAAAATCCTTACCGTAGTCATTAGGGTCACTGGGTTTACTGAACAGGAGGCTCATAAGTTGATTTGCTTTTCCACATTATGTACCTAACCTGTTGACCTCTCCATTTTTTCACTGGCACCAAATCATTTTGATATTAAATGCTTTGCCATGTATGAGACCTGATATAACTAACCTTTAGATTCTTGCCTTTTTTCTTTTCTTTTCAATGAATTCTTTTTTTCCTAGCTCTATAAAGTCTTTTTTGGGAAATTTAATTGGGATAATATCTAATTAAATAATTAATAACTTAATAAGTAAATTAAAGGGAAGGGAAGGGAATCAGCATTGATATAATACCTGCTCCAGATCAGTCACTGTGCTAAGAGCTTCAAACAAAAGTCTCATTTGATCCTTACAATAACCCTGGAAGGTCTTATCTTCATATTACACTTGAAGAAGCTGGGGCAGAGCTTGTGCTTTCACGATTATTCTGTGTTTAAGACTGAATTTGAACTCAAATCTTTCTGCCTTCAGACTCAGGCCTCTACTGTACCACTAAATTGACAGTTGCCTTTAAATTAACATAAATACCATGATTATTTTTGTGATATCGGTTTGGCGTGCCCATGAGCAGTCATTTCTGACAATTTTCATAAAGTATTTGGTTTGCTTCTTTCTTCTACTTTACAGGGAATTGGAGGTAGAAAAGAGAAAATAAATTTTCATTAAATTTTAAAAATTAAATAAGAAAATTAAAAAATTCTAGTTTCTCACAGGTATCTCACAGATACCTTGGTAAATTTTTATTTACCAGAGTATTCTGCATTCTGCTCTTGCCGAAGGACTTTCATAAATGTTTACTCAATGAATGAATGGATGAATAAGTGAGTGATCATCTCCCTCCACTTGCCCTGTTTCTACTAAGGGGGACAGTGGTTCTCATGGATTTCCAAGGCATTTTTCCAAGGAAGCAAGTGAATTCTTGGCTTGTCTTGTTTTAAGAGACTTTTGGTCATCTGTGATTTTACCATAATCCAGAATTTTCAAGACATTACATTTCAAGGAGTCCACAAAGAGCCCAGATCGTTGCCATCATCACTGTAAAAGATGATGGGATTTTCTAGGCTCGTGTGGAAACCCTCTGATGCCTGTGTCTCAAAAGGTGGTCACACATAAGAGAGCCCAAAGTCCCAGGATTTCTTGCCTTCATAACAAAAATATTTACCACAATTATATCTGACATTTAAAAAACACTAAATTTGGCCTCACCCTTCAGATCTATTATATTCTTTGGGTTTCACAACCTTATGAAACCGGTACTATTATTACACCCATTTTGCAGGGATGGAGTTGTGATGCCCGATACCTTGTCAGTGCTATAACCGGACTCCTTGAGGAAATTCCAGATAACATATTTCTGTCATTGGTCCCATTAACAGCCATTCACTTTTATTCTTTGAAGTGACTGAAGGTTTGAGACTTTGCTCAATCATATTCTAATTCCTCCCCAAATGGTCAACTCTCCTCTGGGATAGTGAAGAATGCCGTCTCACTACTGGAGGAAGGGAGTATGATTGAATAAAGATAGAGGAATGATTAAGAGAGAGAGAGACAGGAATGGGGATGTAGGGAGGGGAGAGAGGGAGGAGGAGAAAGAGAGGAGAGAAAAGGAAACACATTTCATCTGAAAAAGATATGAAGGTTTTAATGTAACCAAAAGATCTATCATCCACACCTAGGTCAAAAATGATATTCCGAAACATCTGGCCAACTTGTCTGACCAAGTTACATCCTTAGGCAAAAAGCATTCGTGGTTCCCTATTGCCTCCAGGCTCAAATGTCAACTCTCCAACTTGGGCTTTAAGGCCCTTTATAATCTATCATCCTCGCTCTCCCCCCAGGCTTATTTCTCAATCCTGCATCTCACAAGATCTCCATCTCAGACAAACATACTCTTTTTCTTTATACATAACATTTAATCTCTTACTGTCATGCTATGGGCTTCTCTCTCCTTTCTTGGAACATCTGGTTCTGTTCAAAGTCCAACTCAAGAACCTCTTTCTACATAAAGTCCTCATTCTTTCCTTCATTTGTTAGTACAGCTTCTTTTATCCCTGTATGTACTTTATATATTCTTTACATATCTATATGATATAGTTCTGTCTTAGCACTCAAGCAGAATGTAAGCTCCTTGAAGAATGGGGCCCTTTTCATTTTTGTCCCCGACATCTTAATAATGTGACTGGAAGCCGATGCTTTATTCCAGATGCTACTTTAACTGTGATAGGTACTAGACCAAGTCACTTCATAGCTCAGTGCCCCAGATAACCCTCTCAGGCTATAAGGCACCCAGTAGACACAAATCTGCATGGGCAAAAGGTACTTATCACTAAGAGCTCCTGAACCCATGAAATCACAGGCTTGACAGTTAGCAAGTAAGCAAACAAGTACATACAAAATTAAATAGATAATAAAACAGATAAATACATAGGCAAATATATAAATCAATAAAAATAAGTCATAAATGAATGACAGAATGAATAATTAATCAAACCATACCAGTGTCTCTTTTATGATATGAATATAAGGGGATTTTAGGGTCCATTAAAAGAAGAGCATGTGCAAGAATCTAAAGATGATACTTTCAATATACCCTGTCCTAATAAGCTCCAGAATATTGCATTCTGGGTGCCACATTTTAAGAAGGCCATGGGCAAGCCAAAAAATATCCCAAGGAAGGAAAAGCCAGTAAAGGGACTCACAAAGCTGCCCTATGAGGATTGGTTGAATGAAATTGTGATGTTTATCCTGAAGGAGATGTGACAGCAAGAAAAATACAAGTTGTGCCCTTAAGCATTCAAAGGATTTTCACTGAGGAAAAGGAAAAGGATGGTCTTAGGACCAAGAAAGAGGCCTAGGAATAATATTTTTCCTATATTTTGAAGGAGGTAAGCTGAGACCTGGGGTCAGGAAAAATTTTCTAAACCAGAGCCATACAAAAGTAGGATGGGTAACCCAAGGGGGTGATTGATTCGCCTCAAATCACTTATATTGTTGTTGTTCTCCTTGGAAGAGGACCAATGACAGCAGAAGTAATGTCTTGACAAACTGTATTTAAGTGAATCAAACCTGCAAAAAGACACTGACCTTACTCTCTTCCAAAGTCAGTCACAAGACTGAAGTCAAGAAGATTGGTGATGGCCCGGGATGGAGTGGATGCCCTTGGAGTTTTTCAGTGTCTGAACAAGCTCTAAGTGCTCCATAGAACCTGCTTAAGCACCTTAATGGCCATTATAACAAACTGTTCTCAACATGGGGCAGGGTGGAAGGAGTGGAGTCTTCATGAGTCCCCTTAATTTGTTGACTGGTCTGTTGTCCTCAATCTGGTTTGCAAACCTCCAAGAGCTATATAAATACTGGCTGTCTTATTATTATTATTATTATCACTATTATGCATTAGAAATCCTGGGGTAAAGCCTATAGAACCATGTTGGGTATAACTAGGGACTCTAGGCTAACTTTGAGTTGGACTCGATGGCCTTTGAGGTTTACTCCTACTTAGAAATTCTGAGATTCAGAGTTTGGATCTTTTTTCTAATGCTTCCCTTAGGAGTATACACGGTCAAGGTAAATGTAGGAGGAGGAAAGGAGACAAATTATTCTTCCATATCCTTGCTAAATATTCTTCCACATTCCCTTTCCCCTATTTCCAAGTCCCAGTTGAAAAGAAAACGTCCTAGTACTAATTTCCATCAACTGACAAGTATTTACTGATGGTCTACTGCAGACCTCCAGAAGACGCCTACCCTTGCCCTGTGACTAGAATTTGTGGAAAGAGAGCCAGATTGTAAACATGAAATCTTGATATTTGTTGGACAATTTGCAGATGACCCATTCTGTACAGAACTCTTTAAAAAAAGAAGAAGAAAAGGAAAAGAAAACAAATTGCTATATCTCCACTTTAAAATAACATCATTCCCAGCGGGAAAGATGACAAATTCAACGAGCAATAAATACCAATGATGAAATTAGTTCTTCACATATTAGTTGTTTCAAGAATGTAGTATTCCCTGTAGGGTAGTACATGCTGACTAAAAATGTGAAAGATTTCAGAACTTCTAATGATCCTTTAAAAATGAAAGAAAAGGGGAAATAATGGTGGGGGGAGAAAAGGAAGAATGACATGGGAATAGCACTTCCAGACCTCACATTATATAACAAAGTAGTAACCATCAAAATTATTTGGTACTGACTGAAAAATAGAAAAGTGAACCAGTAGATGAGAATAAATAAACATAAAATCCGAAATAACTTAGCTCAATAAACTAGGGCCCACTAAACCACAAAACAAACTCATTGGAGAAGAAGTCTCTATTTGCCAAGGATTTCTGGGAAAATCGGAAAGCAATTTGACAAGAAATTAGTGTTAGTCTAACATCTTACACCATATAACATGGTAAGCTCAAATTTGATATGTTCTGAATATTAAAAATCACACCACAACAATTTTTAAGCTCTAATTTTTAGAACTCTTGCTAAAAAGAGAATTATTAAGCAAACCAGGGAAATTACAAGATAAAAATGAGTGACTTAAATCACAATTTTTTTTAAATTGCATAAATAAAATTAACACATCAAAACAATCAAAAGAACTACTGAGAGAAGAAAAAAATAAATAAAAACTTTGTACCAAATATATCTGCTAAGAGCGTGATAACCAAAATATTTAAGGAATTGACATAAATATATATCAAAAGAGATCGCCCCGTGAATAAATAGTCAAAAGAAATAAATCAGTAATTCACAAAAGGAAAATTGGAAAACATTAATAACTATATTTCAGATTTTTCAAAATCACTTATATAAAGAAAAACATAAATTTAAATAGCCCTAAAACTTAAATTCATACCAAGCAAATTGGTAAGGGTGACGAGAGATGGAAATAGTAAATTTTGTGTGTTACAAGAAGACAGGAATGCTAAAACATGTTGGTGGAATTTGGAATTGGTCTAACCATTCTAGAAATCAAAAAGAATTATGGCAAAAAAAGTAATTAAATTGTCTATAATCTTTGACCCAGAAATTCCATGGATAATCATATTACAAAGTGATTAAAAAAAAGAAAGAAAAGTTTTTATAGACTACAATATACTCATATCAGTATTTGTGTGTGTGTGTGTATGAGAGAGAGAGAGAGAGAGAGAGAGAAGAGAGAGAGAGAGAGAGAGAGAGAGAGAGAGAGACTAGAAGTAAATTAAATGCCTGTTGATTAGAGGATGGCCAAACAAATTGCAGTATATGATGTAAGGGAATGTTAACTGCAGCACAAGAAATAATAACCTTGAACTATATAGAATAGCAGGAGATGACTTCTATGAACTGATGCAGAGTGGGGTAAGCAAAGCCAGGAAAATATAAACAATGGCTTTTATTGTTGTTATTGTATAGTTTCAGTCAAGCCTGACTTTTGTGACCACATTTGGGGTTTTCTTGTCAAAAGATGCTAGAGGGATTTACCATTTCTTTCTCTAGTTCATTGTGCAGATGATGAAACTGAGTCAAATAAGATTTAGTGACTTGCCCAGAGTCACACAGTTGGTAAGTATCTAAGGCCAGATTTGAAATCTGAAAGATGAGTCTTCATGCTAATAAACACTGCATTATTTAGCTATCCCTACACAATGATGTAAATGAAGAGAAAAAAAGAATGAAAGTGTATTTTATCTAATTATGACCAAGTTTGAACCTGGAGAAAGACTGAAAAAGCACTTCTTTCTTTGCAAGGGTGGAGGCTATGAATGACACATATAGTCAGACTTGGTTAATGTATTGACTAATGTATTTTTTCTTTTTGTTTTTATTTATTATGACAGGCAGTTATCTTTGGGAAGGGATGAATTGAGAAATGAGTGTAATATTATATAGAAGATTTTTTTAAAACAATATTTTTTAAAGCTGGAAGTTGGGGACCCCTGAAAAGGCCATGATGCTGAGGAGTTACAAAAGTGGAGAAGCAATCTTCTTCACTAATGCCCATTTAGTGTGGACTTAAAAAAAAAGTTTTATTTGCCTTTGAAATTCCACATCAGGAGGACTCCAGGTTAGGAAGTTCAAGCCTTATTCATTTCATTTGAAATAATAAGATAATGATAAGGAAAGGGAAAAGGGAAGGGATGGAAAAGATGAAGGTAGAAGGGAATTGAAGGGAAGTGGAAGAAAGAAAGGAAGGAAGGAAGGAAGGAAGGAAGGAAGGAAGGAAGGAAGGAAGGAAGGAAGGAAGGAAGGAAGGAAGGAAGAAATGGAGGGAGGGAGGAAGGAAAGGACGGAGAGAGGGATGGAGGGAGGGAGGAAGGGACGGAGGGAGGGAGGAAGGGAGGGAGGGAAGGAGGGAAGGAAGAAGAGAAGAAGGAAGGAAGGGAGAAAGAGAGGAAGGAAAGGACAGAGGAAGAAAGGGAAAAAGAGAGGAAAGGAGGGAGGGAGGAAGAGAGAGAAAGAGGGAGGGAGGGAGGGAAGAAGGACTTGTTAAACACTTACTCTGTGCCAGGTACTGTGTTGAGTTTTATAAATACCCTGATCCTTTTCAAACAATCCTGAGAGATAGATGCTATTAAAAAACATTCTCCTGTGTTTTGCACTTTCAGCCCTCACAATCTGATTCCAACTGTCTCTCACTCTGGGGTTATTATATTCCAGCCAAAATGGACTCCTTGCTGGTCCTTATACACAATATTTCATTTACTTCGCCTCTGCACAGATCGTTCATTCTTCAGTCTTGAAATGTGTTCACTGCTTCCTCCTAAAATTTTTCATTTCATTCAGGGCTTAGATGAGGTGCCAGTTCTTCCCTTTAAGGACAGTGTACATCTTTGTCTGGTCCCCCTAGTTCATCACATTGTCATCCGTGACATTTCCCATGCACAATTCCTCCCTGATAACATGATATAACTCACTTGGAGCTACTGGGCTTCTTTCCATGACTCAAAAAGCATCTGAGTACATGCCATTCCATGATTTTAGATTCCACAGATTATTAGAGCAGCTTAATCAGCTTAGAATTTACCACCAAAGTCCTGCTGAAGTGGATGGGAATTTATCATTGAAATAAATCTTAACTTAAATCTAACTTAAATGATGTTAAACATATTTAACATGTACGGGACTACCTGCCATCTTGGGGAGGGGGTGGAGGGAAGGAGGGGAAAAGTTGGAACAGAAGTTTTTGCAAAGGTCAATGCTGAAAAATTACCCATGCATGTGTTTTGTCAATAAAAAGCTAGAATAAAAAATGATGTTAAAGAAGAGGAGTTGACTCTGGCTCTCTGCTGTCCCTAAGGGACCATGGGGCCTCTCCATCTTACTTGGAGGTAAAATCTTTCCTATCATGTTGTCTCCGCCATTAGAATGTGAGAGTGGGGACTGTTTGACCTTGTATATCCAGAGCTTAGCAGAAAGTAAACATTTAATAAGTGATTTTCTCTGTCATTCATCTTCCATATAAGAGTCCTTCTATTTCTTGAAGGCAGCTATGTTGTCAATGAACAAAATAATAATCGACAAGCATTTGTTAAGTGCCTACTATGTGTCAAGCACTGTGGTGGATGCTGGTGATAAAATTTTAAAGGAGGAAACACTCTTTTCTACCAAGAAGCTTGCGGGAGCTCTCCTAAGCTAAATATCTTTCTCCTAATCTCCAGATACAGAGAAATCACCATTGTGCATATCCGGTTGTCTTCTGAACTCCCTGCAGAATGAATACCCCAGCTGTGGTAGGACCAATGCAGAGTCTGGGAGGACTATGACCTCCTCGTTTGGAGAACTCTATCCCTACAAGCTACTTAAATTTAAGCCTGGCAAAACTCCCTCACTGGCACAAAAGAAGGCTGCCTGCCATTGTGCCCTAACCCCTATTCCAGCTTGAACAGATAATGGGATCTGAATCTGCCTCACTCTCAGGCGGATTCCCTGATCCTCAGGGTCTCCATCATGGTCCTGGATACTTAGTCTTTTAGCAGACATCCTTGCAAGCAGGAATGAACAGGTTAAAGCAGAAAGGATTTCAGACATGTCTAATCCAATAAGAGCCCTGGTAAAACATGCGTTATCACTTAAAAAATAAATGTTTAAAAATAGAGCACAGATGTGAAATTTAAATTTAAAAGAAAGAAAGAAAGAATAGAGAAGAGAGAGAGAAAAGAGAGAGAGAGAGAGAGGGGGAGAGGGAAAGAGGGAGACAAAGAGAGACAAAGAGAGAGAAGGAGGGGAAAGAAAGGGGAGAGGAAGAGAAAGAGGGAGAAAGGGGGAGAGAGAGAGAAAGGAGGATAGAGGGAAAGAGAGAGGGGGAGAGCTTTTTTTGGTATTTTCATGTGAAACTTCCATTTGCTCATTTTCAGCTCAACTGGCCATTTGATTGGACCTGCCAACAGCCTGAAGTCAGCTTGGCAAATGTTTTTTAGACTAACAATTGCCTCTCATTTATTTGTTTTCCTAAAGCAGAGTCATTCCATAGGAAAGCCTTTCTGCATGTATATCAAAATCAGCAAGCAGGGAGATTCTTCTCATTTTGTTAGACTTCTCCCTTCTTGGGAAGAAAAACTGTAGGAAGTGCCTCTGTGGGCTGTAGGAAGTATGATGGGGGTTATTCCCATCGCCAGGGTACCCTCTCTGATTGGACCAACCCACACTTATCCTTCCCTTCTCCACCCAAACCAGAGCTCTAATGAGCATGAGTCTATGGAAGCTTTTTCTGGAAGCCGACAGGTATCATTGCCATCACTTTATATCAGAGAAAACCAAGGCAGATGAATAAATGATGGACCAACATTTAAGTGGCCTTGTTCTAGAAGCCGGGCTCATGCTCTTTCCAGAGCATTGGGTCGTCTTTTCCAACACAAATTTCCATCTTCTTCCTCTTCATCCCAATTAACACCAACTCTAATCTTTGCCTTTCTAATCATGAATTGTGACCGAGGAGAGTCAGATTTACCATCCTGCCCCAAGAGCAGTCGGGTGTCAGTGACTTAAACTGTTATCCCTTCTGGGTCCTGCGGTGATAAGCTGAGCACCTGCCATTGGCGATGGTGCTTTATTTGGAATATTTCTTTGATTGTTTTGCCTGTTCCCTTTACAAATAAGGGACCCGAGATCTAACAAAGTGAGGGGACCTGCTCCGAGCCACACAGGTTATCAATATGGCCACACAGTTTAGAATGAAAGCTTTGTTCTGGGTCAAGAAGGGCCAAGGTCAAGCCTTGTCTCTGACACATTTGGCAAAGTAACCATGAACCATTCACTCCGACTGCTCAGTGGCCAGCCTAAGACTCTAACTCTCTGAGCCTCTAAATCACACGGAGCTTGGGAAGATGAAGTTCCCTAAATTGATGAACTCACAAAAGTGGGATGATGTGAGAGACCTCAGGTGGTACAGAGGATAGAGTGTGGGGAGTGGGCTCAGGAAGAGCTGAGTTCGAATTCCATCCCAGAGACTTATCCGATGTGTGACCTTTGACATTTTTAAGCTCTGTCCCTCAGTTTTCTCATCAATGAAATGACGGGCTATTCTTGATGCTCTAATGTCCCTTCTAGCTCTAAACCTATGAGTATATATATTATTGCATATTGCAATTAAAATGTGTGTGTGTGTATTGTACACAATTGAGTTTTCATTTACAGAAAAGACTTATTTTGGCAGAAACATCATTTTAAAAGGCTGCTGTATTCCGAAAGACGTTGGATTGGAAATTATAGACCCTGGGTTCCAGCCTCAACTTCCCCACCTGTACTCTTCTGGGCGCCTATCTTTTCCTCTGTAGAATGAGGAGGTTGGAGCAGCTAATTTCCCAGGCCACTGTGTATCTCGGACCTTGAACTACATTAAGACTGGTATTGTACAGCACTGTCTCCAGTGGCAAACACCGGGCTCTCTCCTCTCTGCTACCTTTGTGGTCTGGATGTTCATGACTGAACTTTGAGATAACGAAGGGGATTTCTAAGAGACTGGTTCTACTTATGCTTCCATTGGGGCATCTCTGCCCTTTGCTGAAGAACCCCGAACTCTCCTAATACAGGAGGTATTGAGCGTTCTGATGAAGAGAGTATCTGATTAATCACTAAAAGGGAAAGTGAATAGCCCAGATGGTGCTCTTGGACCCCTCTAGATGTTGGCAACCCAGAGGGAAGCTCTCACTGCCCCACCCTTGTAAGTACTCAAGTCAGGGCTCAGAGAAAGGATGAGAGTGGATCCCACCCATGTGACTGGAGCAGCTCATCCCAATGTGAATCAGTAATAGAATTCATTTGCATCTGGGCAACTCAATCTGAGGGTGAGTCTGCATTGAATTAGGATTCTGGGATCAGAGCAAGCTTTTGTGGACTTCAGCCAAGCACAATACATGTCTCTGGGGCCCCCAGGGTCAGCGAGTCCCCCCTGTCTTGCCCACCGCAGCCAGACCAAGGCCTTGGCGCCCACCTTCCTCACATGCATTTCTCTAGGAAAAGAAAGTCCACACCATGGTTTGGCTGACTTGGATATCCTTTCTTCCCTTCAAGGATCAGTCTATATATTCCTTCCTATTATCGACACCCTCCTCCCACCCCATTACCCCAATCAGTGCAATCCCACCTTCACCCTCGAAATTGCTTTTAAACACTTTATATTTCTTTGTGTTCATCCGTGATGCTCCCCACCCTCCACGGAATGCAAACTCCTTGAGAGCAGGGATGGTTTTATTTTTGATTTCTTTTTCACTTTGTGTCCTGAGCATTCAACATATTGCCTAGAATACAGCAGGCACTTAATAAATGCTCGGTTTGAAACTTGTGCCCACTACTGCCTGCCCTGTATGCAGATTTCTACCTCACCTGGACCTATCCCAATCCAGATGAGCCTCTAAGGTCCTTTTCAGCTCCAGATACATGGATCACGGTTTTTCTGATCCCCGGAACTGGCGTGTCTGAGCGGTTGGGGGCGGGAGGGCAGATTCGGCTTTGTCCCACAGCCATTCATAGCTTGCCTGATTCTGCGCCTGAAGAACTGTGACCTCCCATTTAATACCCGGTGCTGTCCCTCCCCATCAAACGAGTTATTCCGCTCCGAGGCTGGCACGGACCCAGGAACATTCACCCAGATGTTTGGCTCTGCACTTCCAACAGGCTCCAGGGGAGAAGCGGTGGGAGGGGAAGGCTCAAGTTTCCCCTTCCCTCAAGATGGAGCAGAAGACAGTGGCTCCGGCATACCCCCGCTCCTGCATGATCAATATGGTCTCTGAAACTTTTCTGACAATGGTGCCCAAGTTCCCCCGACAGAACTCGGGGAAAGGACAAAGGGGAGAAAGCACACTCAGAAAAGCCCAGATCTCCTCTCAAAAGTGTTCTAAGGGATTCTAAGGAAGAGGCTGGTTCTAATTTTCACTGAACAATAATGTCTGGCCCTCGTTTTTTAAAAGGCATTTCCAAAAAGGATGTACACATCAGCTTCTTCAGAACACAGAGGGACGTTTGGGAATAGAGCTTACAGGGTAAGATTGAGTTTTAAGTCTTCTTCAAAAACTCTTAACAGAAGACAAATCCAACAGTTTCAAAATTAATTATTTTGATGTCGATTCTTTTTTCTAAGGCAGAAACAAAAGAGGGAAAGATGATCATCCTTTCCTTGTGTGTGTGTGTGTCTCTCTCTCTCTCACTCACTCTTTTAATTGTCTCCCTAGAGGAAGCCTGGTATTGAGTTAGAACTTTTCTTAAACTGGGCCTGGTGACACACAGCTACACTATCTGCTACCTGGGGGCCCAGGTGGATCACCTGAGCTTGAGAGCTGTGGGCAGCATCAGCGCTAAAGCCGATTGGGCGTCTAAACGAAGGCTCAAACCATAAGGTGGGTCCCAGTAGTGGGGGCACCAGGCCGGCTAAGAAAGGGCCCACTGGTTCAACTCAGAAATGGAGTATAGAAATACTCCTGTGCCATTTGGTAGAGGGCACAGGGCAGGAGAGGCACTGCATTTCTATTAATTCAGGTGTAGTGAATCAGATAGTGAAGGGAAGATAGGATGGGGGAGGGACAGAGGCAGAAAAAGAGAGTAAGAGAAAAGAGAAGGCAGACAGGAAGGGGAGGGTAGAGGAAAAATGAGGGGAGAAAGAGAGAGAAAAGGAGAGAAGAGAGGAGAAGTGAAAGGAGGAGAGAGGAAGGAAGGAAGGAAGGAAGGAAGGAAGGAAGGAAGGAAGGAAGGAAGGAAGGAAGGAAAGAAGGAAGGAAGGAAGGAAAGAAGAAGGGAGGAAGGGAAAAGGGAGGAAGGAAGGAGAGAAGAAAGGAAGAAAGGAAGGGAGGAAAGAGAGAAGGAGGGAAGGAGGAAGAGAGGGAGGAAAGAGAGAAAGGAGGAAGAGAGGGAGAAAAAAGGAAGAAACAGAAGAAGGAAGAGAGGAAGAAAGGAAGGAGGGAGGAAGATACTTATCAACTTTCTGTCCCTTGCCCTCACCCCCTAAACCTTCACAAATCTGGAAAGCAGATTTGTTTTCTTCCAACAAAACATGCTGGAGTTAAAGGAGATAGGGATTCACTTTGGAAGAGCCATAAGTAGAAAAAATTCTTTGATCAGGCTCAGCCAAAAATATAACCGCTGAGGTCTTTTTTTCTAATTCCCTCAGTTAACATGGTTCTCTAGTCAAAGTAATCTTATATTTCTTTTATGTATCCTTGCAGCTACTAATTTATGAACATACTAGTTTTCTCTTCTAAAAACATAATCACCTTGAAGGCAAGAACTATTTCATCCTTATCTTTATATCCCCATCTGCTAGCACATAGCAGGAATTCAATATATTTATTGACTTGTTAAATTCCAAGGATGGTAGAAGAACTAAAGAGACTGAGGATTAGCACTAAATTATTATCACCACATAAGATTTTTTGAAACAACAATATAGGAAACTGTATTTTCCTTGATATTATGCCTTTCATTCCTGTCTTTGTCTAGAGCCAACTCAGCCATCAGCCGCAGAATTGCAGAGTCAAGATTCTGTTGTGGTTCATCTCAGTTAAGATTGGTTAACTCAGTGCCTATCGCCTTTGGGGCCATCTTTCCTGGACACTGAACAGAGGTTCAGATTTTTCCAAGCAAATTGATGTCTGAGACACCTGGACCTTCCCAGAGATGGCACGGAGAGATTCCCCTAGCAAAAAGCATCCCGACCCAGCCTTGGAATTCAGCAGCATCATGTTCAGAGATGAGTATAATAAAAACAAAGAGGGGAAGGAAGATCAGAGACAAGAAAAACAGAGACAAAAATGAAGAGATTTTTGTGGGAAAACTAGAAGGCAAGAGCAGGAAAGGGCAGACCCGGGATCTGGGAAACTGCAAAGTTCTCGAAATGACGCCAGGCTCCTCCAGGAAGCAGACGCCCGTCTCCTTCGCACCTCCAGGCTTGGGATGGTTCCCTGTGGCCCATTCAACTGAAGGGCGGTGGAGAGATATATGGCAGAAGCAAGGAGGTTTCAATGCAGGGCAAATGAGGAAGCATCCTCAGGTAAATACGTCCTCAGAGACATAGGTGACCGAAGGAGATGACAGGGAGATCATGGGCCATGAGCAAGGACTAACTAGCGGACAGTCCGTGTGTTCCACTGGTATCCTCCCAATGTGGAAATAAAGCTCCCATGAGCGCATGAGGGGAACTCAAGATGAGCAGGAGTGTTATCTGGCATTAACAAGGTTTAAGTTCAATTAAATTGTCAGAGGACAGGAATAGAGGATACTAATAATTTACTATTAATCTTCAGTGTCTTCCTTTCTTCTACTCTTTTTGAAATTTAACAATTCAGTAAGTAGCTATTTAATTCCTCCTATGTGCTAATAAAGGGGACATGAAGACAAAGATAAAAGAAATAGAAAGATATAGCATATTCACCTATTATTATGCAAGCGATATAAAGAAATAAATATAATATCCTTGGTTGTATGCCTTAGTTTCATATGTTCAGCTTCCCTTAGAATCCACCCCGCCGCAATTTAACAAGAGTCAAGAGGCTAAACTTGAGAAACTATGGCAACACTAATATATACATTATCAAATATTTTATCTGGCCACCTTAAAGAGCCAACATGCTACAATGGCTTGAGAACGGACCTTAAAATCAGTATAAGCTGAACTCAAATCCTGTCTCTGAAGCATGTGGGACCCCAAGAAAAACAATTGACCTCTCTGTGATAGAGGCAACTCTGGGATAGCATAATGACTTCCACTGGTAGAGGAGCTTTTCTCGCCTGGGGGTTCTTTAGTCCAAAGAATAATAATAAATAACTCCAGTCCCCACCTACTCTCCATTAGTGACGGATGATGATCCTAGGCAAAATCTTTGACTATCTTTCATAAAACCAGGTTAAAATAATAGCAAAAGAACTTAAGGAACCAAAGCAACACTCATACATTACTCTTGAATAACTTATTTTCCAAGAAAATGAGCAGAATGAGACAGATACCTCAGGAATGGGGATGAGTAAATGCCCTGATTGGAGAAGCAGGAAGAGGATGGAACTGCCAGATCCTGGCCAGTGAGCTTAGGAATGGGCACCTAGGGTCATGTCACCCAAAGACTAGTGAAAGGAATGTGGGATATCTGAACTGAAGAATAACGTACTTGGGAGGTGGAAACTAAAGCCCCCTTTCTTTAGGATTGGAGTGCAAAAGAGCAATTGGACTTATTGTGTTTTTCCCAATGGTAAATCTTGTAGCAATGAGCAATTGTTACAGGGAAGATGTAGGATAAAAGGAATATATGAGAGAAACCTGGGGAAATTTGTAGAAATGGATGCAAGGGAAAGTGAGCAGAATCAGAACAATTGATTCTATCACACCAATGTAAGAATGAACAGTTTTGAAAGACTTAAGAACCCTGTTCAATGCATTTACCATCTATGACTCCAAAGGACAAATGATGAAGGCTGTGTCCCACCTCAGAGTAAGGGGCTCATGATATAATATGAGATGTATGTTTCTGGATATGACCAATATGGTCCTATTGTTCTTGATTTTGAATATTTATTCCAAATATTCTTTTTCTTTATGATTAGGTAATGAGGATGTCAGAGATAGAGAAAATAAACGCTTGTTCATTGAAAAAAGTTAAAGAAAAGTTGAAAAAAGAAAAGAAAAACTTCATAGCAATTGAATTTATTCTCAAGTAGAATAAAGGAGGTAATTAGGTGCCATCTGCTAGAAGTCTTTAAAAGATTGGATGATATTATAGGGTGGAACCTCGGTTAGGCCTCAGGTGGATTATTGGAGGTCTCTTCCAGCTATGAGCTTTAGCAATCCAATGATTTCAAAAAAAGCTTTTGTTTTGCAATTATTGGGTATTGATCATGGGCTCTGGGAACTAGCATGTGGAACCTGTCTGCCACTCCCCGTCTGTCCAGAGACCATGTGGCTTGCTGAGTATATCACTGGGCAGAAGAGCAAGAAGAACAGGGCCCTGGGAACTGTCTTGTTGAAGCTGATGAGAAAAAGACTTGTTATGAGGAATTAAGAATAAAGATTCATGTGAAGCTCTTTTGCTGACACAGCAAGGTTGAGAAAGATGGTGATGGACAGCATTTCCCTGACATTTTCTTGATCTGAAAGCACTGTTCATACATTATCTCACTGGAGCCTCTCAACAATCCTGAGAGAGGTGCTGTTATTACTATTATTTTATAAATAAGGATCCTGAGAGGACAAGAACTTATCAAATGTCCAGGATGTGGCCAATAATGTAAAAAATACTTTTATAAACATTATCTCGTTTGGTTTCCACAAAAATCCCTTGAAGTAGGAGCTATTATTATCCCCATTTTATAGTGGAAGAAAATGAGGAAGACAACAGTTAAGTCCTTTGTTCAGGATCACACAGATACAAAATGTCCAAGATGGAGTTTAATCCAGGGTTTTCTTGACCCCCAGCTGGACACTATCAATCGTCATCCTTCCAAATAACTCACGATATACCTAGAATGTCTTGGCAGAAAATGAAATATGAGCTTTATTTAGTTTTTAACCTCCTATACATCCTGTCCTCAAACCATTTTTCCATTCTCAAGATCTGTTAGTCCCCTTCCCATAATCTACAGGCAGGCCCAACTGGACTTCTCTCTGCCCCTTTATATCCCACTCTTTAGCTCCCCCCATCATGTCTTTAGACTGGTCATTCCCCGTCCCTAGAAGGCGCTCTGTATCACAAACACTTTCTTTTCCATCAAGGCTGTCAGTCAATAATCTTTAATTCTTAATCATTAAGCTTCCCTAATTCCAGCAATTATTAATCTCCTTCTTCAAATGATATTCCACTTATTATTCTCTCTCTCTCTCTCTCTCTCTCTCTCTGTGTGTATATATATATATATATATATGGTCTTTTCCCCCAGGTGAGCTCCTTATAAGGGAGACTATTGCATTCTTTGTCATTTTACTCACAGTGTCTAGCACACAGTAGGATTCAATAATAAGAATGATACTAACAACAGCAATAACAAAGGTAATTAATAATGAATTACATTTATGTAGCATTAAAGCTTATTTTAAAATTTACAAACTAGTCTACAAATACTGTCTCATTTTATTGTCAGAACAAGTCTGGGAGGCAGGTGCTATCGTTACCCCGTTTTACAGCTGAGGCGTGAGGAAGACGCGCGGTTGAGTGACTCACGCAGCTAGTCAGGGTGTAAGACAGGATTCAAACTCCGGTCTTGCTGAAGGACTGTGTAGAATTTAAAGCAGCGTGCCATTACCAGCTGTTATGATTATCATTAGTGCTAATAAGCGCTTGTTGATTTCTTGCTCAATTGGTAGCCCTCTATCCCTCCCAGCGGTCCCCCCTTGTTAATTTATCTGAGCGAGACTATCCATATGTGGCTTATTTCTGACTCAAGCAGTTGATCAAAGACAAGGGGCCCCTCTATCGAGGATGCCACGCTGCCCCAGCTGGGAGGGTCTTCCTGGGGTACCGCTTTCCTCCCTCCCCGAGCCAACGGCTCCTGAGGCCGCCCGCCTCTGCTCCTTTCCCCGTTGCTATGGCTCCCCCCGATCTGCTCCCGCGTGGCATTTCTCTCCCCAGACTGACCATTTTTCAAACACATTCCATGTTCCATAAAATCAAGCCTGTTGCAAATAAGGAACACTTTGTACATTCCCCTAGGAGCAAGCTGAAGTGCTCGGCTCAATCATTCCAGGAATCCGGAACACATTTCCATGATTAAAAAAAAAAAAAAAGACTTCAAAAAACCACACTGTTTTGCCCTCCTATTGTTTGTTTATGGCTTGTTTTTCTCTGTTTCCTTTTATTTTCTTTTTTAATCACCTCATGGCTCCAAGACTAAGAGAGAGATAAGTTGGGAAGGGAGAGGATTTTTAGAGAACTCCGAAATTAAAAAAAAAAAATCCTATTGCCTGGTCAACAACTGCCCACAATGCTTTGCAGTTCATCCACACAATTTCAGCCAAGGTGAGCCTACGGGAGGAGACCAACACAGCCGAGGGGTCACTGCCTGGCCTTGGCCTTGACCTCTAGCATGGTTGGGGGGGGACAGGAAAGGCTTCCTCCACAGCTGACTGACCTGAGGCTTTGGGATCATGTGTGCGTCACGGCTGGGGCCGAGGTAGGTGGCGGCAATGTCTGTGAGGAAGCCAGCATCACAGCTGGGTGGGATGCTCATGCTCTGGGGCTGTTTCTTATATCTATAAACCTGTAGGAGAAAGCTACAATGGTTAAGTGCAGGGGGCCCGACGACAGGGCCCATGGGGGAAGACTGGAGAAAGGAGGGAAAGACAGGCTCTCTCTTAACTTTCTGTTGCTGAGTGATTGCAGATCTCAAGGACAGGATGCACAGCGCCAGATAAGGAATTGTGATGTAGGATACCCTCCTCCCTCTGCCAGCCCCTCCATGCCGGTCTGCAAAATGATCCCCCATGTTGGACAGCAAATGAGTCTTTGAAGAGCCACATAGGCCAAGGCTTGCTAGGAGTCTGCTCAGCCAGGCAAAAAATGATACCCTGAAAAGGGGGAAACAAGGAGCACCCCCTGAGGATCCCTGATCCCCATCATCCCTGCCACCCATCGGGGACGTGCGTTCCGTGACTAAAGTCACCCTGGGTGCACCAGAGAACCACTGGGACGGCCCCAGGACTCATCTTGGCCCAGATGCAGTCTGTGAGGCAACAGAGAGTTAAATCCCCTACAGGCCATTTCAAAGTGCTGACCTTCCTAGGGGGCAAGCCTTTCAGGAGGTCAAGGCCACCAGGGAGAGAGAGACCTTCCAAACTTAGAACTCAAGAATAAGGAAAGAAGCTGGGGCTGGGGGCAGGGAGGGCTTCGGGAACCACTGCATGCGAAAGGTCTCAAGTTATTTATAAGGATAAATAACTTGAGAATATTTCAAGGATTCATTTTAGGATAGCTTAGTGTCCAATTGCCAGGTAAACCCACTGCAAAGCATCTGGCAGAAAGCAAAGGGCTTTGTGAGCAAGAGGGGGGTCTACCTCAACACAGGGACGGACATCTGGGAGGAGTTGGAAGGAGAGAGCAGGAAGAGCCAAAGGTGTTAGCAAAAGGCATTGATCATCCAGGCTCTGGGGAGGTGACTTCTCAAAGTTCATGGAGGGAGGAGGGAAGGTCAAGGTGCTCTCCATGGTGCTGAAGCTTCGAAGGATCCAAGGATCAAACCTCACCATGGGGAACAAGAATTCAGAGAATAAAGAGATCGAGCATGGTGGGGGGAGGAAAGTTTAAGGAGAGAATCTGTAAGAAGGAAAAGCAGACAAAGGGATCTGAGGGAAGCAGAGGAGGGGCGAGTGAATAAAGGGGCTGCTTCTGTGTGTAGAGAAGCACACATATCGTACAAGGTGATCATAGATTCAGAGCAGGAAAGGACCTTGAAGACCTTCTAGTCCGTCCCAGTCATTTTACAGATGAAGAAACTGAGGCACAAAGTGGCTAAGTCACTTGCCCAAGGTCACACAAATAGTAACAGAGGATTCACAAACGTAATTAAGGAGTCGCTAGGATTTAGGCAAACCTTGGAGGAGGTCCAATGAGGGAAAGAAAAAGTTGAGAATGACTCAGTGAGGAAAAGAAGCAGTAATGGAAGGGTGGGAACATAGAACGTGGTCACACAAGCCGGCATGCATGGCTGGGGATACGGAGAAGCCACAGGATGCTGTGAGTGACAGCTGGGGGTCACCATCAGCCCGCCTTGTCTTAGCTGATGATGTCTGTGTAAGGAAGACCGAGCAAGGTCAAACAGCTAAGACACGAAGCCTCGAGAAGAGCCCGGCCTGTGGCCAGAAAAGAGAGTGTGTGCCTGCATGCAAACCCACCTGCTGCTTCAGCTGGTGCACCAAACGGTCCTTTTCTCGTTTCAGGGTCATCACCTCCTCCTGCGTCTTCTTCTTCTTGGAGGCAGACAGTTCAAGCAAGGCTATGTTGGCGTCCTTCTCACTGATGGCAGCCAGCAGGGCTTCCTGTCTGGAGGAGAAAGAAACCGGTCATTGTTTCAGGCAGAGGGCACCGGAAATACTGGGCGACCCACAGTTGGCATCTGAGCCCCATGGCACAATTTTGGGAGGATAATACCATGAGGGGATTCCTGGGGCAGAATCTCTCTTTGATTTTTGAATTAACAAATGCATGGAGAAAGAACAGATTGGAGCTTCCTGCTGGTCTAACTCAAGGGATTCTGGTCTTTTTGCGTCACAGACCACCTAGGAGCCCCTAAATGAAATAAAGTTTGAAAAGACATGAAGTTAAATAGGTAATATTACAGAAAAACAAATTATATCAAAATATTTGTTGTTTGCTCTCTTCAGTCATGTTTAACTCTTTGTGATAAAGATTTTGACAAAGATAATGGAGCACCCATTTCCTTCTCCAATTCATTTTACAGATGAAGAAACTGAGGCAAACAGGGTAAAGTGACTTGCCTAGATTCACCCAGCTAGGAAATATCTGAAGATATATTTGAATTCAGATCTTCCTGTCTCCAGGCCTGATGTTTTATTCACTATAGCACCTAAATATCCCTATATTGAATATATGATATAATTACTATAATCTTCATGCCCGAGGAATAACTCATACTTTATTTTTCTTTAAAATCTCCATTGGATGACCTCTCTTCCTCCAGCAGGGCTCTGTCACATTTCCCATCATTCAGTTTTCCTCTTGACACAGACCCTCAAATTGCCCCTCTATGACTTCTTTCCTTTAAATTTGTTAAGAAGAAAAAAAAATCTCAACACTCTAACTCCTATGTTATCTTGGCTCATTGCTTTCTCCGAAGGGATAGAAATTGTCTCCTCTCTTCCTTCCAACTCCTTTCTACAGTAATACCCGTAACCAGTTTTAATCTGGAATTTGCTCGGGCCCTAACAAGGAAATGGCTCTCCTCCATGGATTAATGAATTCCTCCTTTTTGCTGATGAAGGTTGCCACTGCACCCCCCACTCGCACCCCCTTAACTCATGCCTTCTCTTCAGCAAGTCATTGGTATATTAACATTCTACACTTCCTTTGGAGAGAGCACCATCTTTGGCTCTGTTCTTTGAAGACCCCCAGTAATAGTGAATAAATGATTTCTCTCAGCACCAAAGGAGTTCAGACCCCCATCATCTCTTGTCTAGACTATAATAATACCTATGCACTCAGTCTCCCTACATTCCGGCTCTCATTTCTTCATTTCATCCTCCTCACAGCTACCAACGGAAATATCTAAAACATGCCTGACAAAGTCATTCCTCCTTTCAAGAAACTTCAGTGGCTTCCAATTGCCTCTGGGAGGAAATGTATTAGCATTCAAAGACCTCTGCAATATGGCTCTGATCTCCCCTTCCAGAATGAGTCTGTGTTCCAACCAGACTGGCTTGTTTGTTGTTTCACATACATATCCTCTCATCTCTAACTTGTGTCTTTAGAGGCTGTCCCTCAGGTCAGAAAGTTTGCCCTCACCAGCTCTCTGCCTCTGGGAATTACGGACTCACCTCTAAGGATTAGCTCTCCAACGCCAACTCTTGTACGGGGTTGAAACCAGGAAGAAGTTCATAGACATTTGTGTGTTTTTATGGATCTTTGAATGTATGTAGGTATGGATGTGTGTGTATGTGTGTGTGTGTGTATAATCTCTGTGAATACTCTATAAAATATATACTATGGTATTCAGTGCATGTATGTGTGTAATCTGTGTGTACACTATATCAAACATATACTATGGTATGCAGTGTGTATGTATAATCCCTGAGTATATTATACAAAATATATACAATGGTATATAATGTGTGTGTGTAATCTCTGTGTGTACACTATATAAAATATATTATGGTACATAGTGTGTGTACATATGTGTATTTCTGTGTATAATCTCCGAATATTTTATACAAAGTAAATATTATGGTACTGTGTGTGTGTGTGTGTGAACTGTGTGCATACTATATAAAATATATACTATGGTATGTAGTGTGTGTATAATCTCTGAGTATTTTATACAAAACATATACTATAGTACTCAGTATGTGTGTGTGTGTATATACTCTCTGTGTGTTATATAAAACATACTGTGGTACATAATGTGTGTACGTATGTGTATTTCTGTGTGTGTGTGTAATCTGTGTGCATATTATATAAATATATATACACTATGGTATGTAGTGTGTGTATAATCTCTGAGCATACAAAATATATACTATGGTACATAATGTATGTGTGTGTGTGTGTGTGTAAGCTGTGTGCAAACTATATAAAATATATACTATGGTATGTAGTGTGTGTGTATAATTGAGTATTTTATACAAAACATATACTATGATACTCAGTATATGTAATGTATGTGTGTATAAAATTCATATACATACTATAGTACATAGTGTATATGTACAATCTTTGCATGTAGACTATATAAAGCCCATTCTGTAGTATGTAGTGTGTGTGTATATGTAATCTCTGTGTATACAACTATATAAAATATATACTATAGTGGGTAGTGTGTGTGTGTGTGTGTGTGTGTGTGTGTGTGTGTGTGTGTGTAGCATGGTATGTACCTATTTGCCTGAATAAGTAAATATACCTACTCGTCTGTATTTATCCTTGCAGCTCAGGTACTGTGATTCCTCTTTAAATAGCAGGAGATTCATCACCTCCTAAGCCTAGAGATCCCCGACTGAGAGATTTTATTTAACCCCCGGCACTAACTGAGACAACAAAGAATATCCAAAAAGGAGAGCTTAAAGCCGATCTGGTCTACCAAGAGTAACCCAAACTTTGCGAAGGCCATTCTCTTTCTCTATTAAATATTGGTGTTTCCTATTAAATGCATGCATATTTAAAACTATCTTACTATAATAAGAAGTCGGGAAATGTGAAAAGATCTCTGTCACACAGAAGTTTTGGTTTTATCTTAGAGGTAATAGGGAATCAGTGGAAGTTTTGCATAGGAAAATCACATCATCACGCGTACATTTCAGAAAAATTATATTGGCGATTGTATGAAAGAAGGATTGAAGAAGATGGAAGAGCATCTAAAGGGAGACCAGCTGGGAGTATGATTAACATCAAACACGCAGCCCCATTGTGGTCCCCAACGTCCTCAGAGCTCAGTTTAAACTGTAATTGAGAAATATTTTACATGATACATGAAATACAGTAGCATGTTGATAGAGCTAAAATGTGGTTTTCTACATCATCTAACTAAGTATAAGGCAGCTCAGTGGTGCCATAGTGCATAGAGAGTCGGGAAGACTCACTTTGCGAAGTTCAACTCTGGCCTCAGATTCATTCTAGCTCTGTGCACCTGGCCAAGTCTCTTCACCCTATTTCCCTCAGTTTCCTCTTCTGAAAAATGAGCTGGAGAAGAAAGTGGCAAACTACTTTATTATCTTTGCCAAGAAAATCCCCAATGAGGTCACAAAGAATCAGATGCAGTGGAAGAGACTAAACAACAAGAAGCCACTATGTGTCCCAGAAATCTGATTTAGGGGCTCCCATTCTATTTGAGTCAGATACCACTGGTCTAGACGGCCAGTGAAAAGGGTCTTCCAAGTTACACTGGTGAATCATAGTGAGGTTACAGTCTCCTTAGGGCCCCAGACCTTTTCCCATTTCTGACATTGTCATATAACCCTCCATCTCCCATCTTGTGCTTATAAAGTAAAAGACTTTATATTTTTCTCTACTGGTTTAGTTTTTATTATACTTGACTACTTTGTGGAACCACGTCCTACACCTGGGTTCAAAAACTCTATGGCATTAGGATAGGATGGGGGGCCAGGTGCCTATAAAGGAGTTAATATAAGAAAATAGCTAAAGGTTTTCATTGACATTAATCTCAATACAAGACAGAATAAGATGAGAAAACACTTGACGGGCCATAGTCTGGAGCCTGTAGTCATTTCCAGAAAAAAAAAGAGGTGACCATCTCTGTTGCTAGGCGGAATCCTGTCCAGGGTACTGAGTCCAGTTCAGGTGTCACATTTTATCAAGGACACTGACATACAAGCCTTCCCAAACGAGGAAAACCAAGAGGGTGATGTGAATGGAAGTCCTATTTAAAGAATCAGGGGCAGATGATTAATTCAGAGGAAGGAGGCTTTTCATTTGGAAGAAGCTTATGTCTAACAGAAGACATAAGGAGATATATTTTGATTTAATTTCAAGGGGAAAAAAAATTCCAGTTGGTTGGAGTGAATTGGGTGTTCTGCCTCAGCTGCATACTGGCTTTGTTTACTTGGGGTAGATTATCTACTATCATTCAGCCACAGTTTCCTCAACTGTAATAATAATACATAGAATAATAGAATATAATAATAATGGAGTGGTTGGGTGTCAAAAGAGATAATATGTAAAAAACTTTGCAAGACTTAAAGTCATGGGTGTGTGTGTGTGTATAACTATTATTATTATTATTATTATTATTATTATTATTATTATTATTCACATTTCTAACAAGTGTTGCTCTCCCAAAGGAAATAAATTGCCTCAGAAGGTACACATCATCAGATGTCTTCAGATTCTCAGCAGAAACCGAGCCACATCTGATTCAGGCATTCAACAAGTATTGATTAAATTACTTACTACTTGTGAGGTCCTATGTTAAGTGTTAAGGAAAAGGAAAGAGATAGAGAAAGAAGGAAGGAAGGAGAGAAGGAAGGAAGGAAGGAAGGAAGGAAGGAAGGAAGGAAGGAAGGAAGGAAGGAAGGAAGGAAGGAAGGAAGGAAAACAAAGAAAAAGAAGAAGAAACAAGTCCTTATTAAGCATCTCCTATATGCTAGGCTCTATGCTGAATGCTTTTGTATATTGCCTTATTTGGTCATCATTTTACTACAGAGGCAAGATGAACAACAGACTTTGACACTGGAGAATATAAATTCTTCTTGTTTGTTCTTCATTCTCAAAGAAGAACAAGACATCAGGGGAGTGACATGCAAGTGAATTGGATTTAAGCGAGCGAAAGCTGAACAAGATCACCTGTCTTATTTTCTCTTCCAGAGCCATCTGAGTCCATTGGCAGGGTATAAATCAGGATGATTGGAGATGACTAGATGCAGTGGGAGACCTTGGTCTTTTTAAACTAAAGCCTTTAATTGGTCTCAGTTTGACTAAGGTAACACTCAATTAGTGATTAAAGCTATTTTAAAAATGAATTTTATACACACACACACACACACACACACACATACAAACACACATACATACATTCATGCTGAGCTAATGAGGGCTCAGACAATGACTCAATATGGCTTGGCCTGGGAAATATTAGAGAAAGAATTCCCACTGTCTAAAAATACACACCTCTGACTTATCCACCTCTGAAATTGTACGATCCTATCATTTTGACCTTGGAGGAATACAGTAAGGCAGAAAGAATATTGAAATCAAGGTCAAGGGCATGATCCTAGACTCATCTGTTTCATGTAACCTAATCCCAAGATTAAATCAGAATCATCTATCTAAGATCCCCAGTGTGATTGCCAGTGTAATCCTCTAATAACATGGAAACCACTAGCCACCCAATGCAGCCCTTTCCATATTAAAGAAATCACTGGGGTCCTTTTTTTTTAATTGTCCAAGGGTCTTGGCATCGGCACAGGAAAAATGTAAATATTTGGGGGCAATGGTTCCAAGAGAGTCAAAGAAATACAACCTATTTATTCTGCTTTCAAAGTTATGAGACCGTGGATTAATTTTAGATAAACACTCCCCATTTTTCAGGCACTTAGATGTTCTCATTTTTTATCATTTCCTGTTTACATTATAACCGGTTTCTTGTATTCATTTGACATTATGTATTTGAAAAGGTGATGGAGCAAAAATATTGCCATATCATTCCAGTCATCCTTAGTAAAGAATTGGGGGAGGAACAGGATAAATTAGTTTGAAAATATTTGTGGGAGTGAAAAAGCTAAAAGAAAGCCTTTTCATTAGGAAGGGCCTAATCCCTGAGTACAAATGTGTTTAGTAAACATGGCAACATCCTATTAATCAATAGCACATTCCCAAACTCCCATAAATCCCTGTTCTTTTTGAGATCAGTTTCCCCTTGAACAACGCCAACAGAAACCTTGTCCTCTTAAAACTCTTGTCTCATGGAAAAAAGAAAAAAAAATATTAAATAGATTTCATACCAATGCTAAGTACCTCATCACTACACTCTCTGCCTTCTTCCATTTCTCTTTTTTTCATATCACTACAATTCCATACTTAAGCATCATTTCTAGGTATGATCTTGAGGCACACTTTCCCCTTTGATCACCCATTCAGGGGCTACTGCAAGGTCATAAGATTGTGGATTTAGAACTGGAGGGACTTTAGAGATTGTCAAGGTCCATAAACAGATGGAACAACTGAGGTCTCAAGAGATGACAATGGCTTCTTCAAAATCACCCTTGTAATAAGTGGGAAAGCCAAGATTTGAACTCTATTCCTTGCCCTCTAAGGCTAGTATTTTTTTCTGTAGCAGTACGAATGATGATGAAGGGCTCTTGCTCAGGGAGAAATGTGTCATCTGATCTGCTCTAGATTATTTCCAATTTATCCTGTCTATATCTTGCTTATTTACAATTTTTTGCAAGCCATTCCCATCATGCTGGGAGCTCCTTAAAAGCAAGGACTGGTTTTTGTCTTTCTTTGTATCCCCAGTACTTAGCACAGTGCATGGCACATAACTACATTTTTCATAAATGCTTCTTGACTTGCCTTGGCTTGACTCTATAACTGGCTTCCTGAATTTGCCTTCTAGAATACATCGAAGCTGGAAGCTGAGCACATCGATGGTAATGGCTAATCTGCGACTTCCTGGACCAAGTATAATGACATTGTTAACAATAATAATTTAATGAACACTTTCAGAACCATAAAATGGACCATATAAGATTTGGAAACTCTCCTAAAAAAACCGCACAACATAAGTGAAATAAATACACGGACCATTAGCCTAAGGCAGAAATAGAAAGACTAATAACTCCCTTTCCTGAAAGAAAGAACCACATTGATAGATCTGCTCAAAATTCAAGTTAAAACTTTGTAGAAATGATTTTAGAACAAGCAGAAATCATCCCATTGAACAATAATCAAGTCGAGTAGCAGGACTGTGGCATTTGAGTTGAAGACTGAAACACAAAGAACTTATACTTGAATAAGGTCTTGAAATGGCTTATATCCAACAATGGAATAAAATGGCCCTTCAGAAGACTTTATGGAACAAATATTAATCATCCTGCCTTACCTAAAACCAATTCACATACAAGTCAAGACATCACTGCGATATTATTGTGATATTTGTGCTCTAGACAATGAAGAATGAATGAACAAGAACCTTCAAGCTACTCAGAAGAAAAAGCTCCCAAAATATAGAGAAGTAGTAAAAAGCCAGAAGATTAATCATCCCCATTCTTCTCTTTGCTACTGAAGTTATTCTGATGTTGCTTGCAGGGATCCTACTGAAAACAAGCCTGGATTTGAATAGTCTTATTCAAATACAAAAAAATCATCATTTATCCACTTTTGCGATAGTCTGCTTAGCTTTGACCACAAGAGAACAATATTAGAAGTATGACTAGCCCGACATTATTTCTATCTGAACTCTATCAAAAAATGAGCTCGCCACCACAAGCTCTATACTATAATACTAACTGCCATTACTCTAATGCCTCAAAGCTCAAAAAGCACTTTTCCTATATTATTTCATTTGATTTCTCCCAAACCCTCTGAAGTGGGTACTAGAAACACCATTATATTTATCATGCAAATGAAAAAACTGAGATTTGGAATGTTAAATGAATCAGTCCTATGGTTAGAATGTGTTAAAGGCAACATGTGACTACTGGTCTTCTTGATTCTAAGTCCAAGGCTCTACACAATAGCCAATACTGCCCCTTTATTATTGCATGGTGTCCATCTAGGATGGGTATCCCAGATACCAAGAGAATTCTTCCTAAATGGAACATTTGGTCTATTCCATGACGTTGGGGGGCTTAGAACCAATACACCACCTTTATATGCATCTATTTTTTTTATCACACCATTCTTTCTTCACCCACTCTATGCAGTATGATATGGGATAATGTATACCCTCACTGAGGACATGAGCTTTTAGAAAGGTAGTGGGCTATCCATTAATGAAGGAGATGAAAAATGATACAGCCTTCCTTCAAGAGTTCATAAGGTAGTAAATTAGTTTGTTGGTCTACATACAGCTCATAGAAGAACAAGGACCTAGGGATCGTATTACCCGTTTATAGAAACCTGGATATGGGCTATTATATATATGATATATTCAGAAATTTCCCAGAGTCAACTTGATATATGTTTTACATATACTTAACCTATTTTCCTTCAAAACCTAAGTTTAATTCCAAACTGAACCAGTTCTAACCCAATCTTGCACATGAGGTCCTTCTCAATTTCCCAGCTGCTGAATTCTCTCCACCAAATTGTCATTTTTAAAATTTATTTTGTATACTTCTGAACCTACATGTTATCTCCCGTGATGGAATATATGCTTCTTGAGGCCAGGAAGTTTTATTTCTGTCCTTGACTCTCCAAGCTTAGCACATTGTTAAGCCATTCAGTTTTGTCCAACTCTTCATGACCTCACAGATGATAGTCTGCCAATAACTGGGCATGGGGTAGTTTAGATTTCCTTTCCCGGTGGTTTAAAGCAAGCAGAGGTTAATTGACTTCCAAAGTGTCACATATGTCTCAGACCAAATTTGAATTCAGGTTTTCCAGACTCCAGGCCCAGTACTCTATATACTGAGTCATTTAGCTGTTTCATGTTTGCAGAGTATATGTACATATAGATACTTCATACAGTAGACACTTAATCAATGCTTTTTGATGGATGGTTGTGTTCTCCCCTCTTATTCATCACACAACACACCTATCAAGTAAGTTCTTGAAAGGCAGGAACTGTCTTGGATTTGTGTGTATATCATTACTTTGCCATCATCTGGCTTAGTTCTCTGCATACAATAGTTGTTTAATAACTAATTTTTAAATGGTGTGATTTTTATCATCACCAATAAAAGACATCCTAATGGTCTGACTAGAGACTGTCTTTTTGGCTGATTACCACTTATTCTTTGTTGCATTTTCCTGGGGCCATAATCTACTTTTTAAAATTCCTTATTTGTATCAAATGACCAGATTCCATTCACAACATCTCCCCACGCCATCTTAAGTCTGGATTGTTCTGTCCTTGTCCACCTGAGATGCCAAAAAGAGGCCTCTGCTCAATTTCAAGAACTTTTTATCTTTTTCTTTTGCAAAAACATCACAAAAGAGGACTGGGATAATTTATAATTCTTAATTAGCTCTTCTGTCAACTACAAGAAAAATGCATTACCGAGGAAAATTCCAGCTAGATGCTAACAGTGATTTCACTCCCAATTGTTGTTTAATAAATGGAGCTAATAAAAATACATTTTAAAAATCATTTATTTTAGAAGGGTTTTTTTAAAAGCCAGTCTCTGGCATTAATATTCATAGAAAGTAATGCTTTTGGCTCTTAGTAGCTTTTTCTTTTTTTGGCCATCTAATCTGTTATGTAAATAGCAGCGTAATACTTCCATTGAACTCCCAGCAAAATTAATTTACCCAGTTATTTTAAAAACACCTCTAATTAAAAATATTTCCTTTGTTTTCATTACTGTTTTCCTTTCCAAGGAAACCCTCATTCTCTATACTAAACCATTCTCTTCATCTGTTAGCCTAATTAAAAAATTGTAAAAATTATATAAAGACAGAATCTGTGACTTAGGAAAATGTAGAATATTTTGGATTTTCTCGGTGTCGTGGCTGTTCAGTGCCATAAGCACATCTAAACTTCTCGGGTACTTAGTATTAAAGCCTATGGAGAATTCTAATTGATGTGGCTTATTCAGGTTCATACAAGTAGTAAATGTCAGAAATCAGTTTTGAAATCTTCACTCCAAGCTCAAATCTTTTCTCTCTAAGCTCAATCTCATCTCTCTATTCACTTTCCCATGCTATCAATATATGTATACTTGAACCAGTGTGGTATAGTAATAAATCATCATAACGTAGAGTGTTTTATTATTTATCAGGTGTTCCTCACCATCGACTAAAATAATTTTGAATTCTGACCATATATTGTAGTCCAAAAGCTGGAACTGCCCCATTTTCAAAGAAATAATAAGACAAGAAAATATTGTCGACATATACTGAAATCAACATATGTATATTTGAGTCAGTGTGATAATAATCATCATAATTCATACTTAATGTTTTGTTATTTATCAAGTGTTCCTCATATAACACTGAGATCATTTTGAATTTTGACCATAAATTTTAGTTTATAAATCAGAATTACTCCATTTTTCAAAGAAGTTGGCCCATCTACAAACCAGCAGAAAGGACCTGTCCAGGACCGGAGATGAAGAGACTTTGGCAGCTGGGAAAGGGGACCAATAAAGTCTTCATGTGTAAGGGGTCTCCAACTTGATACTGAACAAACCAGGTGTCTAAGAGCTATAGATAAGGAGGGAGAAGCTTTGGGGTATAAGGCACAGTGAGTGCAAAGCAAGATGCTTTGGATTTTCCATGAGAAGTTGTAAGAAGGCCTGTTGAGCTGGAGTGGGAGAACTTAGATGAGCACACAGATGTACCATTGGCTAGTGTGAGGACGACCAGGATCTGGGATGAGAATGGAGGAATAAGAGGTGAATTGAGCATTGGTGGCTGTATTTTGGAAATTCTGTAGGTTTTACAATAATTTGATAAAGCAGCTTACCAATTAAAAAACACAATCTTCTCTTTGTAACATGAATATTCTCCCCAAAATGCCAGATGGTGGTACAGTACAGAAAATCATAGAAGAAAAAGAAGAGAGTCCAAAGGACAAAGGATAGGAATATGATGGGCAGAAACAGACTGCCATAGTGACAGAATGGTGAACTGGAATGTACATGCATGAGCTTAGGAGTCATCAAATCTGAATATCAGGCATACATTTAGTGCTTACTAGCTGCATGACTATGGGCAAGCCATTCACATTCTGTAAAATGGGAATAGTAATCCCCATAGGGTTGTTCTGAGTATTAAATGGGATAATTATTAATGTCCCACCCCAGAATATGTTGTGCTTATTTTGCATATATTTTGTATTTTCTAATCTATGAATATATTATTCCCTGACTCCAATCCCCCACATAAGCGCCCTGAGGGAAGGAAAGATTTCATTCTGACTTTTCTATGTCTTGTACCTTGGACACTTCACAAATGCCTTTTGAATCAAATGATACATGTAAGTCACTGACACTATTATATGATTGTCATTTTCAACAATGTCATCCCTGTCATTATAATAGTCTCTAAAGATGAATGATATGACATATTATGCACATGTGTGACCAGAGAGGGTGGGGAAGTTTAGTTGGGCTGGATTTTTCCCCCTTTTTCTTTTTGTTACAAGACATGACTGAGGGTGGGGTCAAGTAAAGGAGATACCGGTAAACCAAAATGATATAAACAAAATTAATCAATATTATAAAAGAACAAACAAAAATGAAAAAGGGGAAAGAGAAAGGGTACTCATGAATGGAAGCTAGGGGAAGATAAGCCAAGCAGTTTCATGGTACCTTCAAGATACCAAAAGGTCTTTTGTTTATTTATACAAATAGTCTATGGAGAATTTAGGATAAAATATAGGAAGAATTATGACAGAATAAAATGACATGGAAAGGTCATCATCCATGCAGATCTATGTTATTTGACTATCACAAAAGGCTAACAGGGTCAACCTTGAGGTTATGCTCATTTTACTGAGGCTCAGAGGGGCTACTTGTGTAGGTCAGTCAATGTGCAAATGCCATCTAATGCAAAATAATCCCGATTAATATTAGATCTCCAGATAACTATTAAGAGAAAAGTGGTAGTCAAGATTCAAATCAGGAAGTTTCCATATGAATCAAATTTCAATGTGGATATTGGAATCGGACCATTTAAGAATTACAAAATTAAAAATTGCTGTTGTCACACCTCTTCAGGAATCAAAACAAATCAAGCATTGGGAGAAGTACATGGGATATAAAGAGTGGAGCCAAAAAAAAAAAAAAAAGTTACAGTGGATTTGATTCATCTTCACGGTAAACTCTCTCAATAACCAGAGTTTGTTGTGTTTCAGCCTAGGGCTAGGGCTCTACCCAGAGTCATGTAGTTTAATAAATGGCTAAAATGCTCAATAAGAGTCATGGGGTTGAGGCACCTAGTTGGTGTAGTACATAGAGCACTAGCCCTGAAGTCAGGACGACTTGAGTTCAAATCTGACCTCAGACACAATACTCCCTGGTGATGTGACTCTGGGCAAGTCACTTAACTCCAATTGCCTCAGGAAAAAAAAAAAAGGAGTTGTGGAGCCATTATTCCACCTGAAACTTTTCTTGATGCCTCCATCTGTATTTCTGAAGTTATGTTGAACATATTTTTCTGCCTATGTGACCTTCAGAAAATCCTTTGGGCCTGTTTCTTCATGTAGAAATGGGGTGATTGTACCAGTTTGTCTATAGCACTGAATCTATGATCTTATGATCCCCCCATGAGAATAAATCTTTTTTAGAGCAGGAACTATGTTATTTTCTCTTTGTAATCTTCAGGGCCTAGCATATAGCAGATGTATGTTGAATTATTCCAGAAGCAACTCAAAGCAAACTCTTAACAGCTTGACTATATCTTTGGTTTTCTCCATTCTTTTTTGTTTATTCAGAATGAAACAAGAAAGTTCATAATATTGACCTGAGATCGCCATAGAAGTTGAAAATGCATAATATTAAGAGTGTCTTTAGAACATCGAAAGGCTACTATCTGCCGAGTCTAAAGCAATCCTGTCCATGACTGAAAATAAAATATGAAAAGGAAGCCCCAAGTATGCTAGCAAAGATAAGATAATGCAAAGAGAAATAAGCTGCTCAGGGCCTGCTGAATGCCAAGGGGGAAGAGTGTACCATGTCCAGCATTTTATCAAGGCCGCAGCCTAAACAAACGTCAAAGGGAATCACTACTTTAACAAATACAGGCAACAATGGGGGGAGAGAGGGCCATTTGTTCACATACATTTAGTCAAGGTTAACAATGGATAAAAAATATGTACTCAGAACAGATTTAATAGCCCTAAACTGTCATTCAGTTTGTAGGAGGTATTCAAGATACAGCTAATAAAACACAAAAAAATGGAATTTTCAAAAGGTTGGGGGTGGGCCTAGGGGAGAATGAAGTGGAAAGACTAAAGAGATAAATGTTTTCTTTTCAGAATTGCCGTACAGTTAACGGAACCCAAGATTACTGAAAGTTCTCCTGCTACAATTTGCTGCTTTGCCACTTATCACAGTCACAGTAAAAGGAAACTGCCTAAACATTTCTGGGTCACTCTCTAATTCTGTTTGTCCATTAAGCCCACTGGAGCTTCCATCAAGGGCCCCGTAATCTTCATTTAGAGTCAATTTAATCAGATTCTTAGGGAGGGGTGGCCATCCTAGTCAGCTCTATAAGGGTTCATGTTCACTTAGGAGTCTACCTGATGAAAAACAAAATCCATTAGGAAATGATTGCAGTAATGACTTATGGTGGAAGAGCTCCATTATGTCATGGGCTGAGCCCACAGCTGTGTTCTAATCAGACTGAGCAGAGGGGTGGGGGGCACCAAGCTCAATCAACTTTTCCCCTTTAATTATTGTTTTCTTTCCCTTCCGACCCTGAGTCTTCAACTTTAAGTTCAGTAGGAGGTGACTTGAGATAGATGGTGGTGAAAGATCCTGTTAAAAAGAGCCTTTCTGTCATCCCCCAGGAAGGTGGGGGGGGGGGTAGAAAATGACCCATTTTTCACCCACTGGAGCTGCCCTTGTGCTCAACCCACAAGAGATTGCATTTTCCAAATAAAATTTTAAAATGTGAATGTGTAGGGGTCAAATGGATCAATAAGAGAGCCATTTGTCAATAAAGGACGCCTATTGTTTGCGTCGGCGTGCATTGAGAATGGAAGCATCCCAACCAGAAGGGAAATCCAGGGCAAGAGGACTAAACTGATGACATTGGTGAGGAAGGACAATGAACAGACCCGATCTTCAAAGATGACATATCGGTGGCTATTTTTTGTGCCCTTCGCAGTCAATGGCTGACCCAGGACGGGCCGGCCGTAAGCAGTCATTTACTCCAATTACACCAATTTTTTTTTGTCTTTGAAACCTAATAGCGCAGGACTTGGATTTCTGACACAGAAACAACAATGTCGAATGGCCATTCTCCACCGGGAGCCCTCGCCTCAGCTCACTTTTTCTCAGGGGATGCTCTCAGAGAGACCTCTGCCCCTTCCCATACACTTTCCTCCATAGGAGAATGGACACGGAGTTTAGTTTTAAGATAGGATTATTCACGTATTTGAACCCACCAAGATCCAGATTTGTTTGGAAGTTTCATTGATGTTTGGTACCTTGATAGATCTCTTGAAAAATGACTTGTAATCATAGAAACAAAAAGGGGGAAAAAGAATGAACAAAGAATTTCTTTGGGTCTTAGAAAAGCAATGTGATATTGGGAAAAAGCTTTAGATTTAGACTCTAAGGACCTCATTCAATTCCATTTCTGTAGTCTATTCCCTGGCACTTTGGGTAATTAATTATTGTAATATCTCCATTTCCTATAGCTTCAATTTTTTTCACATGATCGTAAAAATGTTGTCATTGGATTATAAGCTCCTTGAAGGCACAGACCAAGTTTTTGCCTTTCTTTCTACCCCATTGCTCTGTGTAGGCTCTGGCACTTAGAAATTGCTTTAAAAACATTCATGGCTGAATCTATTGATTACCCTGCTTGATATTCACAACTCTATGAAGTGCTGTTATTATTATCACCATTTTATTTGTATGGACCTCAGTTTCTTCATCTTTAAAATGAAAGAATTAAACTAGATGACCACTCAGTTCTCTTCCAACTCATAATCTTTGAGTGTCAATTAGGTTTTGCTAGCCATCTTTGATTTCTATGTGTTCCTCAGTATTCTAGCAAATGTATCAAAAGGCAATAGGATAAATAGCTTCAAACTTTTCAATAAACATGTTCTATTAATTGATTTATCAGCAGCAGCAGCATCATTGGCTGTCTCCTTGTAATTCTTTTTAATTTTTTGTGTTTTGTTTTTGCAAGGCAATTGGGATTAAGTGGTTTGCCTAAGGTCACACAGCTAGTAAGTGTTAGGTGTCTGAGGCTAGATTTGAATTCAGGTCCTCTTGACTCTAAGACTAGTGCTCTATTTACTGAGCCATCTAGCTGTTCTCCTTTTGTCCTCACATCAATGCTGGAAGGGGATATTATATATAGTTGAGGAAATTGAAGGAAAAAAAAAACAAAAGAAAACAACAACAAAACAACAAGAAGAAGTGACTTAACAAAAATTACTCAGCTAGTAAGTTTCTGAGGCTGGATTTGATCTCAGATTTCTTGATTCAAAATCTACCATGTTGTCCACTATGATATTTAGTGAGTCTACAATCACTTATTTAACATACTATGTGCCAGATGGAACAACAAGATGATACAATGGATGGAGCATTGGATCTGGAATCAGGAAGGCAAGTTCAAATCTGGCCACAGACACTTATTAGCTATGTGTCCCTGAACAAGTCACTTAAAAAATTTTGCCTCGGTTTCCTCATATTTAAAATTATTTGGAGGAAAAAATGGCAAACCATTCTAATATCTTTGCCAAGAAAATCCCAAATGGCTCCCATAGAGTTGGACATGATTGAAATAACTAAATAATAACAACAAAAATATACCAGGCACTGTGCCAGGGGCTAGGGATATAAAAGATAAAGATGAAATAGTTCATAAGTCCAGGAACTTACATTCACCTAGGGAAACAACTTGCATCCATAAAAGTAATGAGAAACAAATATGTTTTGAATATGAAGTAATTTTGGAGAGTGGCTCTAATAACTAAGATGACTAACATAGATGGAGTACCAATTGAACTGGGAAGTACAGGAATCTAGGGATTTAAATAGACAAAAAGAGAAAGAAAGAGAAGGGAAGGGAAGGAAAAAAGGAAAGGAATAAAGAAAGAGAGAGAGAGAGAGGGAAGAAAGGAAGGAAAGAAAGGAGGAAAGGAAGAAAGGAAAGAAGAAGGAAAGGAAGAAAGGAGGAAACCAGGAAAAGAGGTAAGGAGTAAAAGAAGTAGGAAAGGAAGGAAGGAAGGAGAAAAGTAGGAAGAAAGGAAAGAAGGAAGGAAGAGAAAGATAAATAAAGAAAGGAGGGAGAGCAAGGGAAAAAAGGAAAGCAAGGGAAAGAAAAAGAGAAAGGGAATAAAGGAATCGAGGACATGGGAATGATGGAAAAAGAAAAGGAGAGAAAGAAGGAAAGAAAGAGAAAAAGAGAAATAGAGAAAAAGGAAGGAAGGAAGGAAAGAAAGAAAGGAGAAAGGAAGGAAGGAAGGGAGGGAGGGAGGGAGGAAGAAAAAGAAAAATAAAGAAGGGAGGGAGGGCAAAGGAAAAAGGAAAGAAAGAGAAAGAAAAAGAGATAGGGAATGAAGGAATCAAGGAGATAGGAATGAAGGAAAGAGAAGGAAAGAATAAAAGAAGGAAAAAAGAAGGAAAGAAGCAAAGGATGAAAGAAAGAAAAAAAACAAAGAAGCAAAGAAAGAAGGAAAGAAAGAAAGAAAGAAAGAAAGAAAGAAAGAAAGAAAGAAAGAAGGAAAGAGAAGAATTCCTGGCATATACCATGGCATGGAATTATGAGGTGATATGCTACCATTAATAAGTAACAATAACAAGTCCACAAAATTGATTTCTCTCGGTTCCACAAAAAAAACATCCAATTTAAGAGGTCTGGCGATCCTTCCATTATTTTCCGTTCCTCTGCCCTCATCTAATGCACAGAGTGTCTCATTCCCAACAAAAGCAGAGAGCTCTGACTGCACTTTGAACTTGTAGAAGTTGAGGTCTGCTTTGTGACTGAAGGAGAAAGATCTGGGGGAGGGTAAAGCCCATGAACAATATGGCGCTGAAAGTCTTCCCGTCCTTCAGCCCGCTCGGTCAATTACCGTTCACGATTAATCAGCCCATATTGATAGGAATGGCCACACAAGAGTGGGCAAGACAGGGTTTCTGGCAGTATGAGAAATGGATGGAGAGCTTAAAAGGCGACCTTTTAAAAGTCCGGGTCAAGTACACAACCTAACCCACGCCAAGCGTACTTCAAAGGAAAATGGGATCCAACAGTTTGTTTTCTTTTTATATATGTATATAATTTCCAAGTGACTCGGGCTCTCTGCCCCCAGAACTCCATATTGCCGAGGTCTGTAATGCTAGAAGACGATCCTTCATTCTTGTTATTCCAGTTCCACATTGAGAATTCTTCTCGGCTGCCCATTTAACTCTGGGCCAAGATGCCTCTCCTGTGGAATGTACTTAACAATACGGCAACCTGTAGGATTAGTGGTGCCTGAGAAGTCTGTCTGAGGGTGGCCGGGGTTTATGTTACAGCCCAGCCCAGAGGTGGACAAAGTCCATCTGAGCTAAACAGGAAGGCCGGACCCTGGGCAATCTGTCATTGTCAGGCCCCTTGTCTGTCAGCATTACCTCGTGCTTAGAAAAGAGCAGAGGGGGGAAAGCCTGCTGCATTTGTGACTGAGACCTAAGGGGAAATACTCTTTCTTCTTAATATTAATTTTCTTTAAAACTAATTTTTTCTAGTTTAGTACCTTACACGAGAGTTAACAGTTAATTCAGTTTGCGGAAATAACCTGTTGAAATATTTGTTTATGGACTACCTGATTTGATATAGAAGTAACTTTTAAAAGGCTCCTCCTCTATAATGTTTCTTGAGGATAGGGGTTGCTTTGTTTTGCTCTTTGTAATTCTAGAACTCACATAGAGAATGGCAAACAGTTGGTGTTTAATAAATGCTTGCTGAAGAAATGAGAGAGATTGGACCCCAAGTCTTCTTCATTCTAAATCCAATGCTTTCTCCACTTTGGCACATTTAGTCATAAGTCTTTCTAAATATCATAAAGTATATTTAGTTGGTTTCTCATTCTTTTTCACTTTAATAAACACTTATTAAATATCAATGATATATGTTAGATGCTTGTGAAATCCAATACATTCATGAGTATCTGGAATGGAATGGAATAAGCCTTTATTATGCATTTTTATCATTTTAATTGAATTATAATTATAATTCATGATATTATGCTAAGTATTTTACAAATATTCTCTCGTTGGATCTTCATTTGAGGGATATGGTGATACTGTGATAACATCAGCACTGGCTTCCTGCACATACACCCCAACCCCTCCAAGAGCTTGTAGTTCATTAGGGGTGAAGATGGGGACAGAAATAGTTATAATCACCAGGGCACAGACCCAGTTAAAAAAAACAGAGAGATCTGAAGAAGAAGGGACTGCTTGCATCTGGGAAAACTGGCAGGTTTCAGGGAAGAGATGGCCCTGATTTGTCAGGATCACAATAAATATCAGGAGTTTTGAACTCTGTTCCTTTTATTCCAAGTTCAGAACTTTTTTTGTATTTTCATAGTATCTGTCTGTGGGAGTTTTAAGGAAAGGGCATCCCGGTTACTCTGGAGCAGCAAGATTCAAACGTCCCAGTAAACTTTCTTTGAGGAAAGGAGGAGTTGGAATTTTGACAGAGTCAGAAGGCTGGGCACTATGAAAAGCTGGCAACAGACCCATGGAGGTGTGAGGACCTTGAAAGTGAGGAGATGATCCAGAAAGATATGGATTCTAGAGGAAGAAAGCCAGAATGGGGAAGGGCCTTGAGTCCAGGTCATGCAGAAGGAATGGATGAAGGGACTTGGGATGTTTAGAACCAGAAGAAAAGGAAGGAAGCGGGGGGAGGTCCATGTGGACAATCTTCCAGTCTTTGAAAGATTGCCAAAAGGAGGACTAGCCTTGTTCTCTTGGCCCCCGGCAGGCAGAAGCCAGAACTGGGGAGGGAACAACTTCTTAACTTCTAGAGCTATTCAACAACCCATGAGGCTCCCTTGTAGGGAGTGGTCTTCCCTTCACTGGAGATCTTCAGGCAACACTGGTTGAGTACTTATTGAGAAACTTTGAAAGGAGATTTATTTTTTTATGGAGGAATTAAATGAGATTGTCCTCTGAGGTTCCCTCACTGCTGGAATTCTGTGAACTTAGTCCCAGTAGACAGGATGACAAGGATAAATAGGATTCCCCCACCCCCCTCTCCCCCCAAAGAGTCCCCCTTCATTAACTACATCTGGAAATCTGGGCTTTAAGTAATGCCATCTAGTGGTGGTTGCAAAAAGTACAACAGATTTCTATTCGATATAAGGTAACCTGTATATTATCAGCATCAAAAAATAAATTAATTTAAAATTTAAAAATAAAAAAAAATGGAGCTACAGTTTATACTGGCAAATAAAAATTCATACTTTTAAAGACTTGGCAAATTATATATATTTTTTCATTAGGAGGTAGGTAATAAGAATTTTAGAACGTAAGCATCCTGAGGGCAGGGATTGAATTTCCTTTTTATCTGTATCCCCAGCACTTAATACAGTTCCTGAGCACAGATTAAAAAAGTGAGGCTGGTAGGTTTTAAATGATCTAAGGTCATCGGTCTGAGACAGGAAATCAGGTCTTTTCATGACAAATCTAGCGTTCTTTCTATGGCTTTTATTTATTCATTTATTGTGGGAAGGAGGGAAATAAAACTTGTGGTTTAACTGGTATAGGGAATTCTAGGTTTAAAAAAAAGCAGATCAACAAGTATTCTTATCCAATGACATATGTGAAAAATGATTTACACAGTGCCTGGGATGTTATAGATACTATATAAATTCTTCTTCCCACCTCTTCTCCCTTCTTCTACTTAAAATCTTCAAGAGTTATTTATTTATTATTAGCAAATATTAAATATTATATAAATAAATATTAATATAAGCAAATATTACTTGAATAGTATTTAAAGATACTATTTAAAGAGTATTTTTAAGAAGCAAACTTTCTCAAACTCTAACTCACAATCTCATAGGGGGCCATGTAACTGAATGTGGGGGAGGTCACAAAATATGGTTTATTATCAATGTTTGATTTGTTTACTTATTTTATATACTTATATACTCAGGATCATAGAAAACATTTCTCAGGCTACATAGGGTCTCAAGGGGAAAAAAGTTTAAGAAAGTCTGGGTTAGGGTGGTGAGGGGTTGAGATGCAGCAGGGTCTGTCAGGTAGAACTCGAACACAGGTATTCATAGACTTCCTATGTCTTATGCCACATGATACATTGTCTAAAATCTGCCTCCTTTCCTTCTTTTCTTCCCACACTTACCTCTATGCCCTATTTTCCCTCTTAAAAAACACTTGGAGTAAAATGAAGATCAGACATGAGACGGGTCGTCTGCTTAGAACAAGAGGAATGATGGCCACAGGCCCTGGACAGGGACTAAGGATCCAGTTTCCTGGGAACTGAACTGATGTTTTTCCTCTTGGAGAAGGGCACTCACAAATAACAACTCTACTTCCTTTCTTCTCCCCTCTTAATTCACTGTGTCCTGGCTCCCGACCTCAAAGCTGCTTTCTCCAAGGTAATTACTGATCTCCTCATCACCAAACCCCAATGGGCTTTTCTTAGTTCTCATGCTTTTTGACCTCGCTGTAGACCTGAACACACAATCACCCCCTTCTACTTCCTGCCCCTTTTCTCTATGATTTTGGTTCACTTCTCACCATTTTGGACCAATCCATCTGAGTTTCCTTTGCTGGATGGTTAACTAAGTCGCTCCTCTCCATGATGGGTGTCCTTCAGGGCTCTTGTTTATGTCTTCTTTTTTAACTTGGTGATCTCATAAACTGTCCTGGATTAAACTGTCTTCTCTTTGTTGAAGATTTTCAAATCTATTTATCAGCCCTCACTTCTCCCTGGACTTCCAGCTTCTAATCTCCAACTGACTATTGCATATCTTGAATTGGATTTTACATAGATGTCTTAAACTCAACATGTCCAAATGAACTCATTGTATCTTCACCAAAACTCTCCCTATTATTATTGAAAGTCCCACCAAACTTCCTAGTCATCCAGACTTAAAATTTCAGTGTCACCCTGAACTTCCTCACCCCCTTTTTCCAATCAGTTGTCAGATCCTACCATTTATACCTTTACAAGAGGGGTCGGGGGAATAAGCATTTATATATGGTATAATACATATGTATTAGGTATTTTTTGAAGAAATATGATCTCATTTGATCTCGCAACAAGAAATGAGTGCTACTGTTGTCCCCATTTTACAACTGGGGAAACCAAGGCAAGCACAAAATAAGTGACTTACCCAAAATCACACATTTAGTGTTTTAGGCCAGATTTGAACCCAGGTCTTTTTCATTCCAGACTTGGGACTACATCCACTACAGCACCTGTTGTCTTGATGTCTCTCACATATTATTTCTTCTCTCCTTCCCCCCATTCACAGTGCACGTCCTCATCATCTCACACCTAGAGGATTGCTTGTAGTGTACTTCAAGTCTTTGCCCGCTCTGGTCATTTTCTACCCATCCATCAAATTAATCTTCCCACAATACTGGTTAAATCGTGTCATACCCCCACCCTCTCCCTGCTCATTCAACATTGTTGGCTCCCTCTTACCTCCAATATCGATATAAAATCCCCTGCAGTTCAATGACTTTCATAACCTGGCTCCTTCCTACTTTTCAGGCTTTTTACATCTTACTGCCCCCCACCTCCTATTTACTTGGTAATGCAACAATGATCTTGTTATCTCTTTTACCCAACTCTCCATCTTCCGGTGAACATGCTTTCCCATTGGTTGTTGCCCTTCAAAAGTGTAAACCATCAGTGATTTCTTGTTCTGAACAAGAACTCCTCCTACAAATCCTCCACTGGGGGCTCCCCAAAACTCCTGGGGAATCTTCCTCTAGATTTCGTGGCATTTCTCAGAAACCACATGAAGCTTTCATTATTTATCCCCTCCTTTCTCCATAGGACTGGCCCACCTTTCTAGTCAAACATACAAGGATGTACAGAATAAACAATGGTCAATAGGATATGTAAACCTAAGCCAACCAAAGAAATAGTAAGAGTTTGCCAGTCTGTCCTTCAGAAGTACAGTCCACCAGTTATGGGCCATCTCCATCCTAGGGTACTGAAAGAACTTATATGGGAAAGGATGGATGTTCGCCGATGATCCTTGTATGAGTGGAACAAAACCAGAAAGAGATGCTGTGGAGCTAGAGATGACCCAATGTTGTAATACTTCCTTAAAAAAAAGGAAAGAAGAGTAACACTTCAAAATGTAGGCTGGGAAACATGAATTCTTTCCTCTTAGTATAAAACTTTAAAATACATCATGAAAAGAATGATTTGTGAATCTTTCAAAAACAGAAGCAGTGATTGCTATTTTCTAATATGGATTCACCAAAAATGTCATGCCAAAATAAACTTTTTTTCTTTTGTTGAGGAGACTAAACTGATAGATGAGAAGACCTCCTTGCATAGAAAAAAACTGGGTTGTACAAAAGTACAACTTGTCAATCAAGTTAGTTAAATGGCCAGAAATAAGAATGATCAATTTCTATCTCTATTAAATGAGAAATTTGGGCTGGATGAATATGAAGGCATTTTCTAGCTCTAATTCAAGATCTTCTAATTAAAGGATCAATCCTCACTTGGAGGTTTATAGTAGAGTAGCATAGGAATATGTATTTGCCCCTTTTCTATTCAACATATTATAGATTTGAATGGGGAAACAGCCATTTATTAAATAAAATTCAGGAGTGTCCCATGGGATGATACAACTGAGATGCAAAAATGTCTTAGACAAATAATGACACAAGTCCTTAAAAATGAGAAAATGTAATAAGGCAAGTGTAAAGCCCTACACAGGATCAAGAATTTAAAAGTCAACTGCACAAATACAAGATGGGAAAAATAACATTTCAAGTCAAAATGCTTAAGATCTAAGGTTTCATTGCACCGACAATTCAATACGAGTCAACAGGGAGACTTTAAGGGGACAAATAAAAACTAAAGTTTTTTTGGGAAGCTAGAATGTTCTCAGACTGTGCTCCTAAAGTCCTTGATTGCAGAAGAAGGCATCAGCCATGTTTTCAGACTACATCTGGAGAGGGGTGCTCAGTTCTAGATGCCACATGGCAGGAAGATCAATCATGATCTGGAAAGCATCCAGGTAAGGGTCATGGGTAGGTTTTCTTAGGAAATAAGTTAAATATATGCAAACTTAATTCCAGAGTAGGGTCCAAGCCCAAAAAGCAGAGAAAAACTCTTTCTCAGGGTCAAATATGCAAATGGGTCAATAAAAAGCAATACGTCCATTTACTTTCTAATCTGGAGGGAAGTAAGTGAGAGCACACTTCCCCCCAGCTGAGTCTTAGGAAGGATTGTCCTACTAATGGCAAGAAGCCAGGAAACAGGCAAAAATGAGAAGGGAAATGCATGTGACTTTATTTACCTTGTAATGGTTAAGTTGGGGAAGCACAGTTAAAGGCACATGAATGACGACTTGTAGCTATTCTTGTGAAGGCAGATTTGATGACCATAATTGGTTTCAGAGCCCAAAGCACAGACCTGAAATCATATTTTAAAAAATATGCCAAAGGCACCGAAAGGTTAAAAAACTGAAACAAAAGGAGGGTGACTATAAATAGCTACAAGAGGTAAGAAGAGCAGACATAGGGTGACCAAAGAAACACATGAGAGTCTCTAGTTGGTTTTTCAATAACAGGAAAACACTGGACTTGTGACGAGGAAGCTCTGGACAATAGGACAATGGGATCGCACAAAATTAAGTTTCACCTCTTGGAGGAGAAACAAAAAACAGTATGTTTAAAAAAAAAAAAGTTTGGTAAAGTACCTGAATGGGCAACACATCTGGAAAGAATCGTAAGGGAAACGGTCCAAGACACAATCCTATAGAAAGCGATCTCGAATGTACACTATGGGTGGCCTCCCCTGGCTGCTACAAGGGATACTTTCCATTGTGGGAGGAGCAGTCTCAAGCAGAATCCAGAGAGAGGGATAAAGACTCATCCCACGCTAAGGACAGCGGATGAAGACCCCGGATGTACGCAGCAGGATGGCCGTTACCTGCTGAGGAGCACAGGTCAACTGAGTCCCACCTGGGGGCCAACAGCCTGGATGCAAGTGTCCGGCCTCAAGGACAAAAGTGTGGGTGCAGATGCTCTGGCCAAAAATGGACTCACGGCCTTTCCTGCAAAGTATCTGATGGCAGGTGGCCAATGGACATCGCTGCCATCTCTTACAAGTGCTGCAGGGAGACAGGAAGGGACCTTGAAGATAAAGCCTGGGGCCTCCAAGCAAGCTCCAATTCCTCCCCATTCAGAAGGGGACAATTTGTATCTGCAGTCCTTGGTACAGTGCATTGCAGGGGCAGTCCCTTGCATATAAACTAAAGCTTTTTATTTTCAAAACATATGCACAGATACTTTTTCATCATTGACCCTTGCATAGCCTCATGTTTCAGATTTTCTCCTCCTCCCACCTTTAGATGGCAAGCCATCCACTATATGTTATACATGTTAAAATATATTGCATACAAATTCTTAATAATTTAAAAAATATTCATTTCAGTCATTTAAATAAACATTACCGGGTACCTATTATAGATCACCAATCCTGCAGTCAGGAACACTTGAATTCAAGTTCAGTTTCAGATATTTATCAATTGTGTGTCACTTGTTTGCCTCAGTTTCCTATTCTGTAAAATAGAGATTTTAATAGATCCTATGTTCAGGGTATGTGAGAGTATCAAATGAGATACTTATTATAAGGCATTCAGCATCGTGCCTGGTACAGAGTAAATGCTAAACAAATGTTACCTATGAGCTATTTTTACATGCCAAGGGCAAGACACACAGGGACAAACCCACAGTCCTTGCCACCTACAAGTTGATATTCCATTCACTGACTGGGGCTGATCTGACCAACAGGAGCATGGAAGGCTCCACCACGGGTCAGGCACAAAGAGTCCATGGGAACATTTGGAGTGGAGGTGCCTCAAAATCTGAACATCTCAAGTTCCTTTTGCTCCTGAAATTCTATTTTGCTGGTTGAGCCTTCTCTGATGCGGGCGGTGGGCATCCTGCGCCAGCATCTCCCACAGCATCCAACTGACTCCAAGTTTTTCAAAGAGATGCTGTCTAATACCTCTTCTCTCCTATATTTTCTTCTGGAGCCTCCCAAAAGCTGAACTAACTCTGGCAACAAGTGTGTCTAAATGTAAGCTCCTGGAAAGCGTACGGCCAAGATAAGTGAATGTATCCACGACACTCCACGTTCTTCTGTTTTTGTAACCTGTGATCCCATACGTATGGATGGTAGCTGATGGCTAGTAGAGAAGCTGTGTTTTCTTGGTGTTAATTGTTAAATAAATTTAATGATGAATAACTTAATAATGAATTAAATGAATTTAACCTCTGCCTCTTGTGCTAATGTTGAAATGATTAGCACAAACAGCAGAGATTCAATTCCTACTTTGTTGCATCCCAGCCTCAGAAGCTGCACTGAGTACACAGTTATCTGTGAAAAAGAAGTTGTGCACCAACTCTTCCTCCACTTTAGTCTTGGCTTTTAGCCTTTGCCAGTTAAATGATTTACTGTCAGTGTGGTTGTTGACCTTGACGCCATTTTTGACCTCATTGAAGGCATTGGACAGCATTGCTGAAAACAGAGCTAAAAATCATGGAGCAAGAGCTAATAATCCATAATGTTGCTTCGTTCCATTGGTAAGGCACAAGAGCACAAGTCATATCTAGAACCTGGGCAAGTATGCCATTGCAAAATTGACCTACAATACGGATGATCTTCTCTGAGCAACCAAATCTTGCCATGATGCTTCCTGAGCCCTTGGGACTGACGGTATTAAAGGCCTTGTTTAGATTAGAACTCTCATAAAAGGGGAGACTTTGTCCTTGGCAGAGCATAATCACTTCAAGGGGTGACGGAACCCCTGAAGGCTGAAGTTTTCTTCCATGTTTAATTTTCTTTAGTGGGCAACCTGTAGAGCTGAAATATCTGGATGTCTGTAAATAGTAGCAATAGCATCTTCAGAGTAGTTGCAAATATCAAAAGTGGACCGACAGCTAGAGAAGTCTAAGAACAAGGCCACTAGTAAGAGAGTAAGCTCGCCCTGATTACCAGATCATGATGATGATGATGGTGATGATGATGATAGCTAACATTAGTCTAGCACTTACTATGTGCCAGCAATTGTAACAAGACTGATGAGCAAACCTACAAACTGTCTTATATCCTATGAAGTGCTGTTCTAGCACTGTCCCAGCAACTGTCCCAGTGTTTACAAGTTAAATTCTGAATCCTGCTTAAATCATACCGCACATGGCCATCCCTATAAGACTGTTAACAGTTTCTGTTTGAGAATAAATAACTTGTCCCCAAAATTTATACTGTGCCTTAAGTATCTCTTTTATTTTCATCTTGGAAGGGGAAAGAAACCCCAGACTATAAACCAGAATAAACTTTGTCTTTGTTAGTGAGACAATGAATGTAAGAATGGTAAGTTTAAAACTTCTCAAAAGAGGTCAAGTTCCCTCAGCAATGTATCTGATCAAATCACAGTCCATTTGGTCTTTACAACCACTCTGGGAGATAGAGGTCATTATTATTTCCATTTTTAAAGGGAATAAACTCAGGATCAGAGAATATACATAAGGTGTACTTATTGGATTGTACAGTTACTGTCTACAATATAATTGAAATTCAAGTCTTTCTAATACTAATTACAATATTCTATACCACTTGGCTGCTTCACTAGTAAATAATTAAAATTTATTGAATTGAGCTTTTGAAAACCTTTCTGAAGCATATCTGTTTGGCTCTCTATAGCAATGGATATACTAGTGGGGGACTACTGACTTGCCATATCCTGGCCCATATTCAGCACCCTCACCTTTCTTACCTCCCATTAAATATTTATATCTCATTCAGAATTTTTTTCTCCCACTTCAAATTACACAAGCAAGGTCAAATTCAATTCCGTAGCTGGACTGAGTGTTTATAGGCCCATTGCGGAGAGGGAACTATAGACTTGGGCTTTCTAACCCTGAATATCTTGATTACCACCTCCCTTCACTCCTGACAGAGACAATCCGGGACTACCCAGAAGCCTTGGGAAGAGCCTTGCTTCCATCTCACTGCCTTCTGCCACCAATCCTGGAGGCCAGTCTTGGGAAAGGCAGCCTGGCCATTCCTTCTGCAGGGAGCCCCAGAAAGGCACATTCTTGCCACCAGAGTCCTTGGTGCTGCTTCAGCAGCAGAAGCTGATAGGGTTTTATCAGTAGAAATAATATTAAGCAAGAGACTTCACCTGGAAAAACTTACATGAGCTGCTGCTGAGTAAAGTGAGCAGAACCAGGAGAACATTGTGCATTGTATAACAGCAAACTTATATGATGATTAACTGTGATGGACTTGGATCTTCTCAGCAACACAATCATCCAAGATAACTCTAATAGACTTGGCATGAAAAATCACATCCACATCCAGAGAGGCAGCCTTGGCAACTGAATGTGGTGCAAAGCATACTATTTTCACCTTTTTTATTTATTTGGTTATTTTCTTCCTCATGATTTTTCCCTCGGGTTTGATTTTTGTCACACAAAATAATAGATATGTAATATGTTAAGCCCATGTCAGTTTGCTTGTTGTCTTGGAAAGGGGAAGGAGAGAGAGAATCTGAATCACAAAGTCTTACAAAAATAAATGTTGAAAATTATGTCTACACCTAGTTGAAAAAATAAAATACTACTGAGAAAAATAAATAAAATTAATTTTAAAAAATAAAAAAGAAAGAAATTATATTTGCTACTGCACTCCACAGACCATGGGCCTTTTCCATCTGACTTGGAGTTAAGACCTTTCCTATGTGTTGTCTTGCCCATTAGAACAAGGGCTCCTTGAGAGAAAGGACCATTTTTTTTTCTGTTTATATCTCTAGAACTTTGTACTATGCATAGAAGTACCTAATAAATGCTTGATTCATTTATTTATTCACTACATGAATTGGGCCACACTATAGCTAACTAGCCCTGCTAGTATTCTGGGAAGAGGGAAGCTGGGCTAGGCTGCTCTGAATGGGGACACTTCCCACAGGGAAGGGACTTCCATGGGCTCAGACAATGGGCTCGGACACTGCCAGTGAGGTTTCCTTGGCACAGAGAGTCAAGCTGCGGGCCTTTATCCAGAGGGCAGTGAGGGCCTGTTGGTGGGATGAGCTTCCCAGAACTCCCCACGGGGTCTGATTAACCTGTAGAATTTAGGACCCCGTCTAGTTTGACTTCCTCAGCATCCCTGAGGTTTTACAAGAAGTCTGCAGAAGAGCAATGTGCTGAAGATGCTCCGAGGAGGGAGGGAAAATCCGTTCACTTTTGTAACAAGTTATCCTAGTACCAACTACAGGGATTTACTAATGTCCAAAGAAGTTCCCAACAACTGATCAAGCCTGTCACTTTAGTAAAACTGACACCATGTTTGTGTGCATGTGTATATATATATAAATGTGTATATTTACCTATCTATCTATAAATGTGTATATCCATTTATCTATCTATACAAAAATGTGTGTATATATATATATGTATATATATATATAAAATCTATAGATAGATCTATAAATATAGATAGATAAATATATAGCTATATATATAACTCTATATCAACAAATATATATACATACATACACATACATGTATGTTTGTATACACATACACACATATAAAATTAGTCGGGTAGATGTGGAAGAATTTGCTAATTTAGCCAAAAGAGTGAACTTGCAGAAATCATCACTGCAGTCCCCATGGTCAACACCGTCAGTGACACCATCACCATCATCCTCATCCTCATTTCCTTTCTGCTCCTAGGACTGTTCTGAGCATACTTTTGGTAAGCCCACAGAAGATGACATCCCATCTATCCACCTGGATACTTGCTCAGCAAACATTAAACTCAAAAGGATAATAATAAGGTACTGACTTGTCCCAATATCATTCCCACCTGAATTACATCAAAAAGAAAAAAAAATGAGGAAAAATAGAATTTGTTCTTGTCTTATTCAATTGTTTCACTCATGTTTAATTCTTTGTACCCCATTTGGGACTTTTTTTAGCAGAGATACTAGAGTGGTTCGTCATTTGCTTTTCCATTTCATTTTATGGAGGAGGAAACTGGGGCAAATAGGGTTAAGTGACTGGCCCACAGTCACACAGTTAGTGTCTGAGGTCTGCTTAGAAAGGGAACTGAAAAGGGATGAGGAAGAGATAATTGGGTGGGGGCTTCATAAAGGAAATCTGGAGAGTCAAGAAGAAATTCTGGGGGAAAATGGAGGTGATTCCTTGAGGGCAGGAACTATCTTTCTGCTTTTTATTCTCTTAGTGCTTAATCTGGGGCATAGTAAATCATGTTCTGTCCCTTCTCCCTTTAGAATATCTATCTTTTCAACTTGTCCTTTCCACTTACTTCTATCACTCTCTTTCTTTTTTTAAAATTGAGGGGGTTTTTTTATTAGGAAAAATCAGTTCTCTCTCCTTCCCATGCAATAACCGGATGTTGTGTCTTTGTTGTCTGACATTTAATGGCATGTGACTTTGGATAAACTTCTCTGAGACGATTTCTCATTGATCCCAAGAGCTCATGGCCTCTCTTCCCCAGGACAGAACATGGAAGAACATCCTGAATCTTGGACTGGGTTAGAACAGAGGATGATTGGGTCATCATTGTCACTAGTGTCAAATATTCACTTCCCAATCTCACTATTTTAAATTACTTTTGAACAACTGGGAATCACTGGGTCTTTCCTGACAGACTATAGGTGAAAGAAGTCTGTTCTTTATTTTAACTTGGGCTTTTGGTCTCTAATTTCATTATATCGATTTTTGCTATTCTTCTTTTAGGTGGGAACCTGTGCTTGTGTCATCAAAGTGAATTCCCAATTTAGAGCATGCACGCTGATTAGCTTGTGGATAAGTTAGTCTACTGACAATTTACAGTCTTAAAGACTTGTTTAGAATGCTGAGAGGTCCAAAATTTGCTTAGGGTCACAGAGTCAATAACTATCAGAGGTGAGACTTGAATTCAGGTCTTCCTAACTCTATGACCACTCTTTTAGCCACTCTGTCCACATTTAAACTGAGGATATTTGCTAAATTGAATAGGACGGAAGTAAAAGCAAAAGATTATTTAAAGATAAGAAAAAAATATTTTAAAATAATAAAAAGATTTACAAATTAGGGGAAGGTAGGTAGCACTACAGTGCACAGAGTGCTGGCTTGTAGGTCAGGAAGACTCATCTTGGTGAGTTCAAATCTGAGTTCAGACATTCACTAGCTATGTGACTCTGGGCAAATCACTTGATATGTTCTCTTCAGTTGCCTCATTTGTAAAAAAAAAAAAAAATGAGCTGGAGAAGATCATGGCAGACCAGCCCAAAATCTTTGTCAATAAAACCCCACATGGGGTCACAAAGAGTCAAACATGACTTGAACAAAAATATCTATATAATGCTCACAAATTTGTCTGAGATGGGTTTTGAGAAATAGGCTGAGTGCCCCATAAAATTATTAAATTTGGGTTTATATAGATATTTGTAAATAAAAGCAGGCAAAATAGAAGGCGGCAAATTTCTTGAGAGCAGAAAGAGAGAGAGCTTTATTGCTACAGTCATTATTGTTTATTTTATCTTCCGGGACATAGTGATATTATTAAAGGTTATATCAGGTATTCTTGGGATACTCTTCTTCCTTACCTCTGACTCTTTTGATCCCCAGCTGCATTCGGCTTTAGCTGAAGAGTCACTTTCTATAGGAAACTTATCCCCAATCCCCTAGTTATTATCAATGAAATAACAACTGTTTAGATTATTTATCCATTTGAACATTGGATCGCCCCATTTTCCTTCCATCCAGATCTGCCAATAAGAATATAAATACCTTGAGGTCAGGGAATATTTCACATCTAGCCTTTGTATTCACAGGGCCTAACGGTATCTAGCTCACAGTAAATGCTTCAAAATGATTTTTTTTGGGGGGGGTTGTGTTCATTTGATTTGGGTTGGATTAGACTGGATCTGGTTGGACTGGATTAGGTTGGGTTTGTTGAGTTGGGATGGACAGGATCAGTGACTTTTAAAAAGGTGACTGGGATGAGGAGGGGAACCAAAGAAATCCAAATGATGGATTCCATGGGGATGACTAGAAGGACCCAGAATCTGATTCCAGATCTGGCCCCGTCTCCAACTAGCGACCCCTTACCAGCATTCTCTAACTGGAAAGGATGTAGCTGCCAGGAGTTAAGATCCGCTTGCTTCTGTAGACTCCCAGTTCTACAGAAGAAAGCCGACGTGTAATCTTCCACTCCCCAAACACTCCAATTTGGCCACTAAAGATCCTGTTTTACATTTCCAAGCTCTCTCCCCTGCCACTACTTTGGGTAAAGCTTGGTTCCTTGCAAGGCAGCCCTTTCAGAACCGGGGGTCCTGGGAGGCATTTGTTACTAACTGCTAATGCAGCCTGCCAAGCCCCAACTCCCTGCTGGTGACATGACCACCTAGTGACCTCTAAAAATGTTTTAACAATGTGAAAAATATCTCCCTCTTGTAGGAAACAGCAATTTTTTAAATTAAACGTACGTTGAATGCTCGCTTATATACAGATAAATGGTGTTCAGAGTCACCTTCTCTGTTTCCAATTTCAATCTTTTGAAACCCAGCCCAAACCTAAATAAATAAACGTTGATACTAAGAGGAAACTACGAGCTCACGAGCCTTGTGATTTCACAAACAGCTTTTTTCCATTTTCTAAAATCTAAACTGCAGGCCAGACATAGAACAGGTAATGAAAAGAAACAAGCCTGCCGTCCCTACGTGGCTCCGGACCGAAAACACGTCAGACCGAAATAAGTGGCTATAATTTGGCAGACAGCATCCTTAAAAGTTTGCAGCTTGTTATTGAGATTTTTTTTGGGGGGGGGGGGAGAAGAGTTATGAAATTTGCAAATTGAAACACTATCATTGTGTTGAAAAGTCCCCTTGACATTAATTCATTATCCTCAAACTCGCGAACCCAATTTTCTCATCTCCAAACTCTTGAATAACCTTCAGTTCTGCTGTATGGTTAATCTCACTCCCGGCACAGTGGAAAGCTCATGTGAAAATGCTCGTATTACGTTAATGGCAGAGTAGCTTGTTTATGCCATCAGCTATAAAAAAGAGCAAGGAAAGTTTCCCAAATGAAACCGGGGCTGGAGCATCTATTTATGCAGTAAAGAAATACTGCATTGGGGATGACACTAAGTATTTGATAAATTTATCACTACTGCAGTTTCCCACTGTCATTTATCTTCCCCAAATTTCTAAATTAAAAACTCCACACGGGAGACACAGGACCAGGTTGAGAGCTGTTTCTCAACAATATATGTCTTGTTCATCGTGACATTTCCTTCCCATGGATAACCAAACCACAGCCATCTCAATTAGGCTAAAGCCCAAATGGGCTCTCTGGATCATGGACTTTGTTGTTGTTGTTGTTGTTTTGTTTTTTTAAGTCAATGCACAGTCTGCTCTATAGAGCAATGAGCCATTTCTGGCTTTCCCCTTGCTTGTTTTTTCCCCCTTTTCTGCCCCATTCCATTCATACACACACACACACACACACACACACACACACACACACACACACACACAACACCACTACCATCTAGGCTTTTTAGCGCTGCCAGGGAGAATAAAAATTCACTGCATTTTAAGTCCGCTTTCCAAAACATACAGACCCAAATCTAGTTTTCTTTTAATCTGCTTCTGGATTTACACATCCTAACTTAAAATCCATTTTGGCGATACGGCTGACACAAAATAAATAAGCTTTTGATGTAAGGACCCAACCCTCAACTAGGAAATGGTCCTCTTGGAAATAGCCCAGGCCTTGGCAGTCACAAAGTGGTAGCTGATGATATTCATTGCCCCAGTGCGCATGAGTTATTGCTGTTTCCAACTTGGGAGAGCTGCGCTTTATCTCTCGAAACTTTCTCCAGCTTTAATGAGCTATTCCATAAGGCCTAAGTGGGTCTGGTAGACAGGCCTTCAACAAGAAATAACATTACAAGAAGCTTTACCTGTATGTAAAGGCTCAAACGCTGATTTTCCAGGAATGATAATAAAAAGCATTCTTTAATACCAGGCTAATATATTCCTTAGAGACGGAATACACTGGGAATCTGGTTCGGACTATCTGGTGTTCCTATGTATGTGGGCATCTAATCGGCTCACCCTATATCCCAAATCCATGTAACAACAGCCTACGACTTGACTCAATCTCACTGTATTTGAACATGTCAATAATTTAGTGAATCATTATTTATAGAAATCAAAGATTTGAAATTTAGCTTTTAAACTGAGGATTCAAAGATTTTCAACTAAGATTTGAATCAAATTATAATTAAAGGGGAAACCAAACAGGTTTGTTTTTAGAATCTATGTCCATCAGCCTCCTTTTTAAGATCCTTCCTAATCTTCTCAGGTGCTGATACTCCCTATCCCAATACCTTTAACTTAATTTTTTATACTCAGTGTTTCTTTTGATGTACATATATTAGTGGATTGGTCCTCAAGACAACGCATGCTCCTGGAAGCCAAGGATTCTATCATTCTTGTCTTTGTATCTTTAGTGCATAGCACAAAGTATGTGTTTAACAATTTATGTTAATTGACATATATATTAATTGTATATTAATTGATTGCTTCAATTCAATCAGAGTGGCTATGGTAGTTGCCATTATTTTGTGGTCCGATGTTTTCAGACAAGTTGCAGAAATTTCTTGAGCTGCTTTAGAAATCAACTCTTGGTATTCTTGTTGGGCCTTCATGTTTCATTGGCTATAGATAGATCTGGGATCCCTGCAGTCATCCAAGGTATTATTTGGATCTCTCCATAGTTGGTAAAAGCTGATGCTGGACTCTCAGAGCAGCATGTACGGTCATTTTATAGGGAATAGGAGTCACAGACCCTTCTGCCCAGCTGGACTTAGGGGACTGTCCTCAAAGAATAAGTACAACAACATTGTTGAATTTTTTCCCGATTTTCATCCCCAGTTTTTTTTCTCCCTCCCTCCTCCTTTTCTTCCTCCCTTAGACAGCAAGTAATTCAATATAGTTAAACATGTGCAGTTCTTCTAAATATATTTCCACATTTGTCATGCTGCATAAGAAAAATCATATCAAAAAGGGGAAAAAGAAAAAAGAAAAAAAATAAGCAAGCAAACAACAACAACAAAAGAAAAGATGAAAATACTATGTTTTGATCCACATTCAGTCCCCATAGTTTTTTCTCTGGATGCACATGGCTCTCCCCATCACAAGTCTAAAATCACTTTATATTTGCCATAGAAAGAGTCAAATCTGAGTAAAACCCTGAAATTTGAACCTCAGATACCGAGAGTCTTTGTATCCCTGCTCTGCAAGTTGGGTTCTCCAATTTTCAAAAACACGCCCTTCATTCAGTAGGCATGAGCCTGATGAAGATCACAGAAACTCATTATACTCCTTCCTTTATTCATTTGTCATTGAATACCAATTGTCAATCTCTCCTTTTTTTGTGGAGCAAAATGATGAGGAGCCAGTGAGCTCATATGAAGCTTTTTCCCGTCATGAAAGATTTGTCATCTTATTAGCAACATACCCAGACTATATCCTTAAGACCAATGCACCTATTTTACAGCTTCCTAAGGCAGATCACTGATTGTTCTTGGGCACCAAAGGTTGACCTTTAGGCAAATGATGTGAAAATGAGATGTATTCTGACCACTTTAAAGTTAATAAAGGTACTGCGGAGTCCTCCATTATCCTAACTGAACATGAAAAGCCAGAGTGACTGACTTGGAAAAATTCATGATATTCCATTTATTTCTTAAAAAAGAATATTTATGACTTTAAGGTAGTGACATTGTCTCATACTGAAGCCTTGAACATCTCATGTTTGTATATATGTATATTGTGTATGTACATATGTATATATTGGACATGGGTGCATGTGTATGTGGGAGCATGTATGACTATATTTGAAGAGTAAGAGTGTTGAAGTCATACATGAGCATGAATATATGTGTATGTGGATACTGATTTGGTTTGGTTTGGTTTGATCCAGAATGGTGATTTCAGTAGGGTGGGAAATGCCCTTGGCTGATACAGCCCAACAATTTCACAAAGCAATTTTGAGGCAGCTACTCCAATCGAGCCCAGAGCTAAGTGCTGGAGAAGTACAGAAAGGCAAGAAACCATCCCTGCCCTCAAGAAGCTCATAGTCTAGTGGGGAAGGCAACATAGAAATGGCAATGGACAAACTGGGAGCAGAGGGGAGACCCTAGAGATCATCTCTCTCCTACAGAGTTTCTTTGGGGGCAAGAAAAGCTTCAAGTGAGTCAACTGAGTCCAGCCTTAGAATTAGCATGTGGTTAATATAATATAATTATATTTCCTAATATGTTAGGAAAGACCTAATAATTCAGATCTTTCCAGCTCAGGGGTGAGATGGAGCTGGCTAGCTCAAGAGAGTGGATTGTTAAAGTTTCAGAGTGACCTCTAACCCTTGCAAGTTAGAAAAGTGGGGCTCAATTTGTTGTTAGATTGTCTAGACTTCAGAAAGTGAGAGAGAAAATATAAATAATGCAAGTGAAACTTAAAAGCTATGTTGGATGAGCAGTTAGTTATATTTTGTGGAGATCTGATTGTTAAACATTTACCAGCACACCCTTGTATATATCACCCTGTGACATTTATGGTTTTAATTATACTAAAACTGAATCCATGTTAGAAGAGATGATTCAGATAAAAGTAACGAAGATGGTAAAGGGCCTGCAGGACCCTGCTTTATGAGAAATGTTTGAAAAAGCTGGGGAAATTAAGCTGAGAGGAGAAGCCTTTGGTGGAAGGGCAAGGAGGGCAAAACTTCAAGGCTTGTTTTGTGAAAGAGGGAGTGCTTCAGCTCTTGTTGGCCCCAGGGGCTCGAAAACAAAGGTCAGTGGCTGGAAGAGGCAGATTTAGATCAAGACAAACTTCCTAATTAGCAAAGCTATCCCAAGAGTAGAACAGGCTCCTCCCTCCAGCAATAGCAGCCCTTCCTCCTACCCACCAAAGGAGGTTTTCTAGCAAACACAAAGAGCCACTTCTTTGAGAAGATCATAGAGTGGGCTCCAGTCAGGTACCAGGAGCCTGGTTGCCTTGGACATTTCCTTCCAACACTGAGATTTCCAGCCCAAACCCCAAATCTTGGTCAGATACCAGGAGCCTGGATGCCTTGGACATTTCCTTCCAACAACGAGATTTCAGGCCATAACCTAAAATCCTTGGCTTTCTAAAGTTGGGAGAGGATGGGACATTCTCCCATGTCAGCTGCTTCTTTTCAAACTGATCCTTAGAAGTTTTCAGGCCCCGATTCAGGTCTCTTGTCTCTTGTTGGAGCAAGAATGTCCTCCCCTCAGAGAGTTTTGTCAGTTCTCAAAAGTTCTCATCTTGGGACAAGCTCCCCCACCCAACTATCTTTAAATTCCTCCTTTGGTGGAATAATGCAAGAAATCACAAATGAAAAGACATCACAAGCCAGAAAAAAAAATCACTGTATCTTGGTCATTTTTCATATCAACGCCATTTCAAAAATGCAACTGTTAAAATTTCATCAAAAAAAAAAATTCCAATGTCTTCATTAATGGAAAAATGGAATGGATGCTACAGCTTACTTAAATCACTTTTAGTTTTTTTCCCTCAATTTTCTAGACATGTATAAAGGAAGACATGCTCAAGATCTTCTCCACCCCCTCATTGCTGCCCCCTACCCTTCCCAACACTAAGAGACAGACCAGCTGGGATATTTTAAGTCTCTTTCATTAAAAAAAAAAAAGGTTAAGGTCAAAATAAGTATGATAAACATGGTAGTTTCTATTCTCAGAGCTCAAGGATGAGAGACTAAACACACACACACACACACACACAAAACAAAAAAATTTTAAATGTACTAAGAGTCAAAGAAGATTCTCCTCTCCCCGTAATTAAGGTCGGAGGTGGAGAGAATCATTTTGGCGAACAATTAATTTTTTTTACAATTAAAAATCTGGTCTTAAACACAAATCTAGTAGTTAAATTTATAACTGCACATTCCTGAAATTTATGTTTCCAATTATCTGAATGATTGACACTTTCAAGTTTTATGGTAGAATATGAAGAGCAAAGTACTTTAATGAGGATGAAGTAGACTTTTCCTCTGTTTAAAAAAAAAAAAAGGAAGAATTAAATTGTGTTTTACTTTAATGAACTCTTCTTTGTCTAGACTGCCTAAGTGTAACATATTAGGGTTTTGGCTGAAAGTTCTATAAAGGTAGTAAATCCCCACCCTTTGCCTTTGAACCGCCTTCTTTGGGGCTAGAGGCTGACATCTCTCCCGTGTACTGTCAGTCACTGTCTGACTGCAGAACCCCGAAGGGAAAGGGGCAAGGCTAGCCCAAGAAGAGCCAAGTCAGCCCCCCATGCCTGCTAGAGCTCATCCATGTCCCAGAAATATCTTTACTTCAGGATTCGGATCCCCAATATGTGACAAGTGGATTAATCAACATAATTCTTCTTCTTAACACATAGTTCATTGGGAAGCTGTATAAGGGAGGAGAAAGTGGACTGGGATTCAGAGGAGCTGAATTCAAATTCCAGTTCTTCCTGTGTGATATAGATTAGCTAAAGTTCTCCAGATCTCAGTCTCAGTTTCTTCATCTGTCAAATGGACAACAGGGGAGACAATCGGTGACTTTTCAAAGTTCCTTCCAGATCTAGATCCTACAATTATATCTATGTGGACTCTCTAGTGAGAGAGATAGAGTGGAAAGGGGAGTGATTATTTATTTATTATCTCAATAGTATTTTTATTTTTTCCAATTACATATAAAGATCGTTTTCAACATTCATTTTTGTAAGATTTTCTGTTTCAATTTTTTCTCCCTCCTTTCCTTCTCTCCTCCTTCCCCAAGACAGCAAGTAATCAGATATAGATTATACATGTACCGTAATTTTAAACATATTTCCATATTTGTCACATCATGAGAAAAAAATGAAAACAAAAGGGGGGAAATCATGAAAAAGAAAAAGCAAACAAAAGAAAAGAGGTAAAAACCATATATTTCTATCCTCAAGCAGTCTCCATAGTTTTTGCTCTGGATGCAAATGGCATTTTCCATCCCAAGTCTATTGGAATTGTCTTAAATCGCTGTATTGTTGAGAAGAGCCAAGTCCATTTCAAATGATCATCACATAATTTTGTTATTACTGTATAAAGTGTTTGTCCTGGTTTTCATCATCAACATCAGAAGTCCTTCAAATGTTATTTCATTTGATTATGATAATAGCCCTCATGAGGATGCAATCAATGGCGTGATTTGCCACTGTACTATCCAGCTACCTCAGTTTCCTTATCTGTACAATAAGAGAATGCCTGGTGAAGAAGAAAATCACAGACACAGCTCAAAAGAAATCCCTCGGTAGGACAGACACTCTTTGGCGTCGAGGACCCTTCGATTTCTGCCTCTGTACTTTCAGGGCCCATTTTGGCCCTGGGACCCAGGAGACACTTCAGCCACGATGCCGAGGGTTTTGAGTAATTGAATCCGATCGTCCCGCGTACTGACGGCCCATCAGACCAACTCCTGAGTTAAAGATTCTAAAACCATATTTCCACAAAATGCCATCTTCCCCGAGAGCCATATTTCCATCCTCCTGCAAACAAAACTCCCAGCCAGATTATAAATTAACAAGGGAAAAGCTTAGGTCCATTTCTTAAGTAAAAGATGGGCCGCAGATATTCCCTTTGATGTTCGCTCTGTTACATGTATAGATGTTCAGAAATCTGCTTTTACTTTAGCAAAGAAACAGTTAAAGTATACTAAGAGTACTTGTAAAACCCGGTTGTTATTCAATATATTATTAAAGTATTTTCACATAGACCCTGGGGGGAAAGATGGGTGAAATATGATGCATAATTAATCCGTGGCTTCACTATGAGACTACTGTATTAAAACAGTAGATAAAGTCTGGGAGAGATCCCCTAGGAGACCCCTATTAAATACTCATCCATTATTAAATCGAGTTACCCACAGGGTGTCTTTGCCGGTCCACACGGAGGTTGTTCAATGAACATGAATTTGCAGTTTTAAAAACAACTCTCAAATAAAATAACCCAGAAATAACAGCTCCAATCATTTGACACATAGAATAAGCATATGGAGTCAGTTACCGAGGAATGAAACGAAGCAAAAAATGGGAGGTCGGAAGATACCCTGACTTGTTTCTGGAAGAGCAAGCATGGAGAAGGCCAGGGAATGGGACAAGGGGTCTGGGGCCTGGGCCCAGGGCAGAACGTGAGCTCCGGGGAGGCAGCAGGAACCTGTGGCCGGGGCAGGACTTGGGAGCGGGGGACCCTCCGGGAGCTGGGGAGTCGACGCCGAGTCTGGACTGGCATTTCCCCCCTTAATTCTAATGCTTAATAGAACTCACTGAAAAATCAGAAAATGAGGTTTAATGATTTTTTGTTGTTTATTAAATCATTATTTATTAAATAATAATATTTAGTTATTATTGCAGCCTCGGTACCATTAAGCAATGTTTATCCTGAGGCTGAATTCTGGGTCTCCTTCCCGCTGCCTTTTCTAAGAATCCCCTTTCCCACATTGCATCCTGACCCTCATCCCCAAAAATACCGTGCTCAGGATCTATGGTTTCCCAGGGAACTCCCAGAGAAGACACGTCTTCTCCCAAAGCAGATCAATGCTAAATTCTGGAACCACAGACTTAGGTGCTTGGGACACCAGGACATTATCTTGGCTTGCTCTAGATCATGCCACCAGCAGGTCTTAGAGGCCCTGAGACCAGCTCCTTGCCCTCTGTACTACACTGCCCCCATCTCTAAATAATTTGGGATGTCATAGACCCCTTGGGCAGTCTGGGGATGACTTTTTTATGTTTCACATGCATGAGATAAAATCCATAGAATTTTAAAGAAAATCAATTATATCAGATACAGTTATCAAAAAAATCAATGTTTTTCAGCAAAGCAATCAGAGTTAAGGGATTTGCCCAGAGTCACAAAGCTAGGAGGTGGCAAGTGTCTGAGGCTGGATTTGAACTCTGGTCTTTCCGATTCTAGCGCTGGTGCTCTATCCCCTGCAGTGCCCCCTATCTGCTGCTCCTCCTTGTCTTAAACTAGCTTTTTTCTTGGGCACCCAAGTGGCACAAAGCAAACCTGGAGTCAGGAGGACCTGAGTTCAAACCTGGCTTCAGACACTCACTGGACCAATCCGGGGCTAATCACTTAACTGCTATTTGACTCAATTTTCTCATCTGTAAAATAGGGATAATAATAGTACCCACCTCTTAACATTCTTAAGAGGAACAAATGAAATAGAATTTATAAAGCACTTTGCAAACTTTAAAATTGTATAAATGGAAATTATTATTATCATTTTATTTTTATCACTGTTATTTTATATGTAAGAAAAAATATAAGAAAAAAAAGGAAAGCAAATAAATGAACAAAAATGAGTCTAATGAAGACTTTCAGGAACCAAAATCGTTACATTATTGAATGTTTCAAAATAGATTAACTTAGATGTTCATCTCTAAGTTTCTAATAAATTTATCCAAATATAATAAAGGAAAATTTAAATGAGGGTAGTAAGCTAAATAATCTTTCAGGTACTTGAATTTTTTCAAAACACTATTTTTGTGAGTATATATGTGTGTTTGTGTTGGTATATGTGTTTGTGTGTGTTTATATATGTATACATATGTATGTGTGTTGTGCATATATTTGTATATGTATATGTATTCATGTATGTGTGTATTTATATATAAATATATATAAAATACTGATGATAACATATATATACATACATGAATACATATATAGATATATACATATATATAAATACTGAGGATGATGACTTTATCCCACCTGGTAGAGCATCGAGCTAGTCAAGCCCAAGGAATCTCTGGCTATGGACAGAGTAGTGCGAGAGCTCCCCTGGCAAAGCACCCATCCAAGTTTCTCTGACACCTCTTTTCATTTCAGTCTTCTGCTTTTAAATAAACTTGCCAGAGTTCCCCAGAATCAGTGTCCAACCCAAAAATGAAGGATTAAATTGGCCTTTTTCACGGGGCAAGGATGAAGAGCTAGAAGGGATCTCGCAAACCATCTATTCCAGAGTGCCTTCCTCTGGACCTGTCTGGTCCATGGGCTTTTGGTTATGAACTTGGAGGAGGGAAAAAAGAAACTATTATTGCAATCTCTGTAACATGAATTTCATTGCATGCATTTGAAAACATTATTTTTGAGAAAGTTTTACTGAGCTGCCCAAGTTGCTTGTAGAAAGTAGGATTTTAGTTGGGATTTGATGGAAGTTGGGAAGTGAGGAGGAGGAGGAGGAGGAGGAAGAGGAGGAAGAGGAGGAGGAAAGTGCAAAAGGAAAAGGAAAAGAAGATTCCAGGTACACAGCAGAGACAGGGAAAATGTCTGGACATGGGAGATGGACTATCTGGTCCAAGGAACATAATAGAAGTCATTATCACTAGATTGCAGAGAATGTGGGGGTGGGAGTGACTGGGATGTATGTGTGTGTGTGCGTACAGGAAGGGTATGAAAGCTTTGAAGGCCAAGCAGAAAATGCATTTGATGGTAGGGGAAATAGGGAGGAACCTGTAATAGGAGTTAATTGAGTGGGTCAGAGTTGGGTAGTTGAGTGGAGGATGAACTGGAGGGGGGGAGCTACTGCAATAGCCCAGGCTGGAGAGGCCGGGGGCCTGTATCAGGGATTAAATCAATAAGCTTTGGTACCAGATTAAATCTGGAAGGTGGAGAATGAGTGAGGAGTCAAGGACCATCCATGGATCAGGAGCCTGTGAAGAACAGGAGGTGGGGTGGAGGGAAGATGACAAACTCAGTTTTAGACAGTCTGGGTCTCAGGTAGTTACAGGACATCCTGTTCAAGAATCCAAAGGGCATTTGGAAGGTCAAGTGTGGGCAATCGACACAGAGGTTGGGGTTGGACATAGCTGAGAAGCATCGATGCAGATAAAATAATCAAATTCATAGGATCTGGCCACATCATTAAGTGAAAAAGTATAGAACAAAAAAGAGGGTCCTGCAGTACCCCAGTTATCAGTGGGCATGAAAATATAGAAGAAACAAGGGGGCCCTGCTGTACCCCAGTTATCAGGGGGCATGAAAGTACAGAAGAAACAAGGGGGCCCTGCAGTATCCAGTTATCAGTGGGCATGAAAGTACAGAAGAAAAAAGGGGGCCCTGCAGTACCCCAGTTATCAGGGGGCATAAAAGTACAGAAGAAAAAAGGGGGCCCTGCAGTACCCCAGTTATCAGGGGGCATGAAAATACAGAAGAAAAAAGGGGGCCCTGCTGTACTCCAGTTATCAGTGGGCATGAAAATACAGAAGAAAAAAGGGGGCCCTGCAGTGCCCCAGTTATCAATGGGCATGGAAGCACAGAAGAAAAAAGGGGGCCCTGCAGTACTCCAGTTATCAGTGGGCATGAAAGTACAGAAGAAAAAAGGGGGGCCTGCAGTGCCCCAGTTATCAATGGGCATGGAAGCACAGAAGAAAAAAGAGGGCCCTGCTGTACTCCAGTTATCAGTGGGCATGATCTGGACAAAAATCCAATAAAGAAAACTGAGAAGGAGGAACAGTCAGAGAGGGAGGAGGACAGATTAGAGTCACCAAAGCCTAGAAGAGGATCGGACTCAGCAAATGGGTCACAAAGAATGAGGACTGAGAAGAGGCGTGAGACTTGGTAAGAAAGAAATCATTGACAACTTTGGAGAGGGCACTTATAGGGGAATAATAAGATCAGAAGTCAGACTGTACAGAGTTGAGAAGACAGCGAAATGCATCAGTTGTTGATGATTTACTAAATTAAAAATGATAAATGATCCTAAAATGGTACTGGAACTTGGCTCCTCTGCCTTTTCCTATACCATTAGTATTTATATGTGTGTGTGTGTGTACAAAAATATTTAAAAGAGATTACATATATAAATATATGTATTGGGCAAGGAGGTGGTGGATAGAACACCAGGCCTGGAATCAGGAAGATGCACCTTCCTGAATTCAAATCCAGCCTCAGACACGTCCTCACCGTATGATCCTGGGCAAATCACTTCATTCTGTCTGCCTCAGTTTCCTCATTTATAAAATGAGTTGGAAAAGAAGAAAATGCCAAACCACATCAGTATCTCTGCTAAGAAAACCCCAAATGGGATCATGAAGAATTGGGCAGGACTAAAAATAAAAAATCCTGAATAATATTTATGTATGCTATGTGTGTTTGCGTGGGTATGTGTATGTATTGCCTCATTCAAGCCGAGATCTATTAAAGACCTTAGCTTACAAGGTTTCCCATGGCATCCTAGGGTCATTTCTTGTCATCCTGATCACTATCTGGCCACTGGATGCATACGGCTCTGGAGGAGAAATGGGGACGTTGGTGACTTTGCACAGCTCTTAAATCCACTTAAATCCAACTCACTTATATGTCATGGAATCACCTCCTTAAAATCTGGTCTTCTTTAAGAATGAAGGGCAACAGTGAAAGAACTCTGGGAGATGACGAAGAACCACTACATGGAATTCCCAATCCCTCTATTTTTGTCCGCCTGCATTTTTGATTTCCTTCACAGGCTAATTTTACACTATTTCAGAGTCCGATTCTTTTTGTACAGCAAAATAACTGTTTGGACATGTATACTTATATTGTATTTAATTTATACTTTAACATATTTAACATGTATTGGTCAACCTGCCATCTGGGGGAGGGGATGAGGGAAAGGAGGGGAAAAATTGGAAGAAAGGGTTTGGCAATTGTCAATGCTGAAAAATTATCCATGCATATAGCTTTTTTTTTTATTGTAATATCAAATATATTACCAGGATTCCTGAGTCTGATCATACCCATTATTTGATAAACTTAGTCCATAAAAAACAAAACTTTTGATAAACTTCCTGAAATATTATGCAAAGTCATTGTAATGCAATATTGTATTAATTAGTATAAAAACTGGCTACATTCAAAGAATAGCAGAACTCTACCAATGTCTTTCTTTTTTTTTTTCTTTTTTCCTTTAAATAACTTTTTATTGATAGAACCCATGTCAGGGTAATTGTTTACAGCATTATCCCTTGCACTCACTTCTGTTCCGATTTTTCCCCTCCCTCCCTCCACCCCCTCCCCCAGATGGCAAGCAGTCCTTTACATGTTAAATAGGTTACAGTATATCCTAGATACAATATATGTGTGCAGACATGCATATAGCTTGTAAATAAACAGCTATAATAATAAAAAAAGAATGAAGAGCAAATAACAACAGTAACTAATATTTTTTGGTAATCTCATACTTTGAATAAATTAAACTATTAGTCTTCACTAAAGTCACTTTACCTTAATACTTGCAACTGTGTTATTACCATGTGTAACAAACCCTTTTTTATACCATGTTTAACAAATCAAATATTTCAAAATATCAAGATTCCAAATGGCTGCATATGAATTAAAGCTATCTCCAGTAACATCTTATCATCTAACAGAGCCTTGCCTTCTACTTTAGTGCTCCCATATTGATATTCACCTTATTCTTTAGGGAAATTAAAAGGGAAAATGGATATTCTAGCATGGACCGACTTATCCCGGCTATTAAAGGAGTGTTCCATGTGCTCCTTACCTCACTGTGACAAGTATAAATGCATCCCTCTCCGACCTCCTGAATGCAATTGGGAATAGAAAAACACCCACCAGCTGGGTCCATTTGGGGGGTGGTCATTTTTCACTCCGGCAACCAGTAGGATCCTAGAATGGCTGCCAAATCCTGGCACCCCGCGATTTCTTGTCAAACTTTGTTGGTTTCAGGAATTACTCATTAGTGCAAATCCAAGTAGGTAGGTTTTTAAATGTAACTCACAAATAAAACAGAAATAGAAAAAGCAAAACACTTCAATATATTATAATCCTTTTTCAACATCAGAAAAAATCAGTTCCTTCAGTCTATCCATTCATTCATTCACCCATTCATTCATTCACTGACAGTATAGCATAGTGGGAAAAGGATGCTGTTCATCTTGGACTAATAAAGGCCTAGATCGAATCCAAGGTTTGCCACTTTCTCCCAGGGTAAAATGAAAGGGTTGTGCGCGAGTTCTGAGACCTTCCCTCTCTAAATCTAGGATTTTAAGATTCATTCAAAAAGCACTTATTAAGCATCTACAATGTGGGGACATGTTTATTGAAGAATCAGAAGGCCTATGTTTTAGCGTTGCAAAAGCAAAAGGAAATAGTGTATCCTCACAGCAGGGAGATTCAACTTATCAATTAATCAATATCAATCGGTGAACATCTATGAAGCACCTACATGTGCTAAATGTCAGGGATACAAATAGGCAAAAGACAATTCCTGTTCTTGCAGAATTTACCATCTAATGGATTGTAGCCTATACAAAGATGATTAAATTTAAAAATACACAAAATAAATACAAATAGTTTTGGTGGGGGGGGGGGATAGAGAATAGAAAGGATGTTAAAGATTATTTTCGAGTAGGGATTGTTTGTTGCATCCTCAGAACCTAGCACCAATGTACTGACCAGAGGGCCTAGGGAAGAGTTAGCACACAGTTATTTAAGCAGGCATTGTACTAAGTGCTATAAAGAAAGGCAAAAAGCAAGCTCAAGAAGCTTTCATCCTAATGGGGGAGAGAATGCAGATAATTGGGTAGCTAAGAAGCCTCAGCCTGGAGTCAGAAAGACCGGAGTTGATCCTCAGACACTTACAAGTAGGTGAATGTGAGGAGGTCACTGAGCTGTCTGCCTGCCTCAGTTTCCTCATTTGCAAAAAAGGGAATAATGATAACCTAAGCTATGTGAACATAAGCAGGTGACTGAACTTTCTGTCTGCCTCAGTTCACCAGACCACTCTTCCTCTCTAATGGTGTCAAGCACAGCACCTGACACAAAATCGGTGCTTAATAAATGCTCAGTGTTCGATTGACTATCTGACTGACTACTCTAGGAGACTGTATGGGCCCGGCATCCTCGCAGGAAGGCTTTTTTTTGCAGGAGCACATGTGGTTCTCACTCAGCTGACGCAGATTTGCAGCTACCCACACCACCTGTTTGGATAAACACAGAGATTCCTTTCCAAGAGCAAAGAGCCATTGAACATCCACTTTTCCTGGCTGATTAAGGTGTTCATCCATCTCCCGCTATTGGGACCCGCTCAAATCTGTGGCGGGCCTGCCGCTGAGGCTGATCTAAAGGTCCCCCAATTCACATTTAGTCTAGAGATAAGTGCAGCAATCAATCTTCCCCCACGTCTGAGGGGCCTCGTGATCCTGCCGACGATGACGGAGCGGCCGTACGAGCCAGCGTCGCGGCTCCTGCCCTAATCGCTCCACATGAACCCGTTTGGACTCGGGGTCTCTGCAGCGGGGACCCAGTACTAGAACCAGGACTGCCCCATGTGCATTTTTATCGTGTTTCAGGGGGCAGCTGTCACGGAGCTCTGACATCATACAAAATTACAGAAACACAGAATAAAGCAAAAACCCTAAAGGAGCTGCAGGCTGGGCTATTAAAGGTTAAGAAAAACCCTGGTCATGTCTGAAAAAGGCAATGTTCCCAGGCTAGGTGAGTTTGGCGAATACACCTTCCACTGAAAGAAGTGAGTAATGGACTCTATAAGTACTTTTTTTTGTTGTTTTTTTCTTCCTTTCCTTCCATATACATGGTGAAAAGTTACAATAGAATTGGGAGTGGGGGAGACAGAGGAGACAGGGAAAAGAGGCAAGCTCCTGGCGTCCAGCTAGCCAAGGCCCGGCGCTGGCACGCCGGGCCCTCTGGAGTGGGTCCAGTTTGGTTTTTTATTGGCACCTCAGTTACCTCACTCATGAAAACCTAGGGATGGAATATGAATCAATAGCTTCTGACTGCAATATTAATCAACTGTTGCAAGGGATAGAAATTTTAAAAAATAAATAAAAACCTGAAACAGAAGGAGCAGAAAAGAAATATATTCCAGTAAATGGGGCAGTCAAAGATGGCGGAGAGCAGCTTGGGACCATTTTGAGGAGAAGATCTGCCTCAGGTCACCCCTGTTATAGATGAAACCATATAAAGGAACACAGGAAGCAAAGAGAAGTCAAAATCTTTGGCGAATGATTTGGTTTTGAGTGAACAAAATGTCTCCAAGAGATCTCAATATAGCACTAGGACGTAGTCCAAGGCTCGGTCCAAGGTTGAGTTTTTCCACTGAGACACGGATTCATAACAACAGTCACGGCCAAAGAATCCAGTTCTAGATCTAGAGAGGAGGGAGACTTTGGGGATCATTTAGTAAAAATCTCTAGTCTTAAAGATGAAGCAGTGGAGGCTGAGAAGTTTAATATGGTTTTCTGCCCCTACCTCCACCAAACAAGGAACAAGGGCCAGGATTTGAATCCAGACTCATTGACTTTCAATCTAGCTCTCTTTCTGCTACACTACAGTACTCCCCAATTGGGACTGGGGTCAGAGATGAGATAGAGAAAATCAAAGCTAATTTACCACCTGTGACTTACCAATCATGGGGAAATGTCCTCATGTTCAAAAGACTTACTTATTTCCAGGCTATCTCCCCTAACGTAAATGGAAACTCTTATTGGGCAAAGTAATTTCCCTTTGTATCCTCAACACTTGACATCTGTCTAATCTAGAACATACATCTCATTGGCTGATTGGCAATAAATGAGGAAACTTAGATACAGGGAAACTGGGACTTACTTAAAGTCACATAGACAGGAAGCATTGGAGGTGAGATTTGAACCCAGCTCCTCTGATTTCAATCAGGACTCTTTCCATGGCGCCCGGTGTAACAGTTTACATGCATTTTCCCAAGTTTTTTTGAACACTTTCTATTCTCCATTCCTTATGGTCCACTGATATTCCACCATATTCAAAAATACTTGTTTGGGGGGGACAGAAATTTGGAATTCAAAATTTCAAAATGAATGTGAAAAATTGTTCCCCATGTAACAGAGGGAAAATAAAACATTCTTTTTTCCCCTGAGGCAATTGGGGTTAAGTGACTTGCCCAGGGTCACCCAGCCAGGAAGAGGTAAGTATCTGAAGCCAAATTTGAACTCAGGTCCTCCTGGCTCCAGGGCTAGTGCTCCATCCACCGCACCACCTAGCTGCCCCAACATTCGATTTAAAAAATAATTATTCATCCAGTCCCCAAACACTGGACCCTCGGGGTTTTTGTCTGCTCGCTTCCTTTATCTTTTGCTGCCACAGAAAGTGATGTCACAACTACTTTACTACAGTTGGGACTTTTTCTTCTGTCTTTAAGTCTTTTCTGAACTGTATTTAATAATGATATTTATGTGGCACTTTCCAGTTTGTGAAGCACTTTACACAAATTATCTGATATGATACAACATCCCGGGAAGTAGAGGCTCTCGTTATATGCATTATAGGACTAAGCAAAGTGAGGCAGATAGAGGTAAAATGACTTAGGCAGCTTCGCCTAACTAGCAAGTCTCCACTAGTACCTCCTAGTCCAGGAATCTAACCCAGTACTGTCCACTCAAAACCACTTACAACCTCCAGCTCCCAAGCTAACTGTGTTTTTTTTTTTCTTTGAAGGACAGAAGGAATCGATTGTGTGCAGAACTCTGTGGTGCTGTGCCCACAAACTGCCCCATCCCCGAGTGATAGCCCAGTATTTCAGGTTAAAGCACCCCCAGCCACAGAGCAACCATTTCTCCAAGAAACTGGCAAGTCAAAGTATTGGGGGACTGAGATCCCCCTCCTCTGCAAGAGTCGATAGGTACAAAGGCCCTGCTGCTCCCTTCACATTCAGAGCGAGACAGTCCAGACCCTGGGTCCAAGAGCCAGCCCCACCCCAGCCCAAACCACTGCCTCCATGGGCCCTACAGCCGTTCTGGGGGAGCAGATCCTTGGAGGTCCGCCATCCGGCTACTCTTTCTAGGCGCTACAGACACACTCACACACAAACACACTCACACACAAACACATACAAACACACACACACATACAGAAACACACATAAACACATACTCACACTCACACACACAAAAACACACACTCATGCACACAAATACACACACAGACACACACATTTAACACACACATAGACAAACACACACTCACACACACACACACACACACACACACACACACACACACACACACACAAGCAACTACAACTTCTGAAGACCTGGAAAAGAAAGTTCTTGACGCCAAAGTCCTTGCCAACATCAGACATGGCTGTGGTTTTACAACATTAGAGAAGAGGAAGGGCCCTGTGCTTTACTGTTCAATCCAAAGAACTACGGGCCCTTCCTGCAGCTGAAACTTCCCAGGTGTTGTCTCTCATATTAGGAGAACTGGAACTTTCCTTCTCTATCTGTAGATATGACCACAGTGCTTTGCAAAGAATAAATGCTTATGATTCTTGTTTCATGCAATCACACGTTCATTTATTCATTGATTAGGCAGATAGAATGCTTGAGATGGAATCAGAAAGATCTGAATTCAAATTTAGCACTAGATACTTACTGGCTGTGGAACACCGAAAAAGTCACTTAATTTTTGTTTGCCTCATTATTCTCATCTGTAAAATGGGGATAATAACAGCCCCTACCTTCCATGAGTATTGTGAGTTAAAATGAGATATTTATAAAGTGTTTTCTCAGCTTTAAAGAGCTCTACAAGTGTTCCGTCACTCATTCATTCCTAATGGATTCAGTGCTGGATCTGGAACGTGGATAATCTGGGTTGCAATCCCCCCTCTAACTAGCTCTGTGATCCTGGGTGGGATATCACCTCTCCATGCCTCCGAAAACCCCCTGAGTCTTAAGGAGGTGATGCTCTATTTTGGTGGAAGATCCCCCTAAGCCAAAAGCTTCCCACACTGGGGAATCGCAGATTATTTGCCTATTTGTGCATCTCCTTCAGGAGCAACATTTAACATGGTGGGAGAAAGGGGAAATCCCCCAGAAATGCCCCGGCTGGTGCTGGGTCTGCCCTGTGTCCCTGTGGAGGGCTGAGCTATCTGGTTCCCAGCCCCAGACAAGATTTGTTTGTGGATGATGGTGATTTTTCAAATTAGGTGACAGGATGGAATTTCTGAGACAAATAATAATGACCTGAAACAACTTCTGGCCGCCCATTTGTGTTATTGTCACAGGGAACAAGCCTCCCCTCGCTCCTCCTCCTCGTGAGGGCACTCACAAGAGCAACAGTCAGTTCACATAAAAAGCCGGGTTCTGCAAATAACCAGTGGAATGATTTGGGCTGCCCCCGCCCCCTCTCCGGCTTCCAGTTTCCATAGATGTGCAACGAAGGGAGACGGGGGGGAGAAATGATCCAGCCGGTCCCTGGTTGGGAACGTAGTCTCACAGTCAACAGAGCCAAACCAACGGGTGACAAAGAGCTGTTGGCCTGGAGACTTTCTGTATGTGATTGCAAAAAAGACAAGAAACCTAAGGCATCCCCAGCAGAAGGGGAGCAGCTCAGGATCCTGCCTAGTGTAGGTGATTCCTCCTCCAAGATGACCTGATACAAGCCTTTACAGCATCCCCCACAGATCATCATCCAGCTTTTCCAAGCCCACCCCCACCTGAGGCAGCTCGATCCATTCTGAGATCCTCCCAATTGTCAGGAATCCTTTTTGCCCTTCCATCAGGGCTCCAGTGAGCTCTTTGTAGCTTCTACCCACTCTTCCTGTCCTGTGGGGCCAAGGAACAGAAGCCACATGAAAATCCCCGAGCCTTCTTCTTTGGATTTCACTCTTCCTCCTCGAACAGTCCTCCATGTCCCACCATCGGCTTGCTGGCTCTCTCCTAGGCACACTGTAGTTTTTCAGTCTTTCCTACACCATGCTATACAGAACTGAGCACCTCACTCCACATGAATCCGGACCAGATAAAGGAACCATCATCTTATTTCTGGCTCCCTTGTCTCCTTCAATATAGTATTGATTCACACCTGCATCACGCCTCTGACTCATACTGAACTAGCCAGCCCCGAAAGGTGCCATCTTGTCCAGAAGAAGACTCATCCCATCTTCCCCATCTTCCATGAAATCGAATGCTTAAACCCAAAGAAAGATGGAAAATGGAGATCTCCATCTAAACTAAGAGAATTGTTAATGACGATTCTTTGGGCTTGGCCATTAAACAGGGGGATGGATAAATCGTTTGTGGGGAAGAACAATTACATTTGTTCTTTCAGACTCAGAGAGAAGAACTAGGAAAAGGGGAAAGATGAGAACTGGTGAATTTTGGCTTTATGAGGGGGAAAACTTCCTAACAATTAGAGCTGTTTCTAAAAGGAAGGGTTCCCTATAAGAGGCAGTGTATGTATACTTCCTCAATGGACAACAGAATGGGTTAACTCTTTGTTGTAGTTTCTTAGAGTAGGGATGACCTGTTGGATGACTCTTTGTTGGAGTCTGTTAAAGTAGGAATGACCTGTTGGATAACTCTTTGTTGTAGTCTATTAAAGTAGGGATGACCTGTTGGATAACTCTTTGTTGTAGTTTCCTAGAGTAGGGATGACCTGTTGGATAACTCTTTGTTGTAGTCTGTTAAAGTAGGGATGACCTGTTGGATGACTCTTTGTTGTAGTTTCCTAGAGTAGGGATGACCTGTTGGATAACTATTTGTTGTAGTCTGTTAAAGTAGAGATGACCTGTTGGATGACTCTGTTGTAGTTTCTTAGAGTAGGGATGACCTGTTGGATAACTATTTGTTGTGATCAGCTAAAGTAGGGATGACCCGTATGTATCAAAGCCTGTCTCACATGAGGCTGTGTAATCCCAGCTGTGTAAGCATAAACAAAGCATTCAACCTTTCTCAGCCTAAGTTGGTTAGTAAATACATGTTTATTAAGTGTTTTCTCTCTGTTCATTATTTCCTATTTATCATGCATATCGTTGGCTCTGGATATATTTGTTCACTTGTTTTCTCCCCCATTAGATTGCCTGACGCTCTTTTTGGGATTCCCAGGACTCAGCCCAATGCCTGGCACATATTAAGTGCTAACTAAACACTTTGGCTAATTGAAGTGTATGCCATATGCTAGATCCCAGAAGGGGCGGCTTGGGAGAAAAGATAAGAGTTAAGTTTTTTAGGCATGGTTAGTTTAAAATGTCAACGGGTCAACTAGTTTGAAACAGCCAATTGGCAGTGGGAGCTCAAGACTGGAGGTCAGCAGAGAGGTAAGAGTTAAATAAGTTGGTTTGAGAACCTTCAGCAAAAAAAACAATAAATGGATCCATGTGAGATGATGAAATCACCAAGTGTAATAGTCTACTGGGAGAGGAGCAGAGAGTTCAGGACAGAGCCCTGCACAAAATGAAGCTGATAAGAGCCCCTGCTTCTTACATGGTTGTTGCGAGGATCAAAAAAGATTCTGTGAGTAAGTGCTCTGCAAACATCGAAATGCAATATAAATGCCAGCAGCGATGATGATCACATATGAGGAAAATTGAATGAGAATGAACGGAACTAGGATCCTGATGGGAACTTTAAAGGAAAGACTAAAATGTGACGTCATTGCGTGTGTTGCAATTTATTAATTTGGCTCTTAAGAGTTGGCAGGCAACTTTCATTTGTTTTATTCATTCCTGGATTAATATTAAAATAAATTTTAAAAATAAGACAAGGGATATTAGATGACATTATTTAAGATATCTAACCACTAAAATTACAAAAAATAAAAGTAATAAATCCGGAGCAGTAGATAGATGGCTAGACCTGGAGTCAGAGAGATTTGAGTTGAGCTCAGGCCTTGGATATTTCCTAGCTGAGTGGCCTCAGCAAGTCATATAATCACCATTTACCTTAGTTTCCTCATCTGTAAAATGGGAATAATAATACTAGCACCTATCTCTCAGGGTCATTGTGAGGATCAAATGTGATAATAAATAGCCCAATACCTGGCACATAGACTATATTATTTTTAATAAAATAATATAATAAGTGTTTTCTTAAATTGAACATTTAAGCCCAAATCTCTATCATCATCAAGAAAAAAGCTTAATTTAGAGTATTATACTGCACCAAACCTTATTCATAACAACAAGAAAAGGACAGAATAACTTCATTTCAAGTATATTAGAGTCTACTTTGGAAAATATAACTGAAATTGAATTAGAGCAGGAATTCTTGAAGAGAAGGCACTCTTTCTCCCTCCCTCACTCTCTCTCTCTCCCTCTTTTCTCTCTCTTCTCTGTCTGTCCCCCCCTTTCTCTCTCCCCCACCTCTGTCTCTCCATCTCTCTCCATCTCTCTCTCTCTCTCTCTCTTTCTCTCTCTCTCTCTCCTCCCCACTTTCTCTCTCAAAATATTTCTATCCTTAACATTTAGTACAATGCTTTGGCACAAACAACATGCTTAATAAGTGTTTTTCATTTACTCCTTCATCATTTATTCACTCATTCATAGGCCATTACTGTAGTCTAAGGGGAAACTAAACCGGGATTCATTACGAATAAGCAGATAAGCAAAACTGTGAAACAGATGGCGGTGGTAGACATGAGGGACTTGGAAAGTGAATAATCATCATTCCTCTTTCTAAATCTGTGAGGTGAGAGAGAATCAATCTACCAAGAACAACAATAAAGTGCTTACGATGTGCCAGGAAATGTGCTAAGGGCTTGGGGAGGTTGTTCACCTGGGAGACTGAAAAAATGACAATGACACAGACACAGAGAGATAAGGAAGAGCCTTAAAGCTTTGTTTGCTCGAACCTGGGCTCGGTATTCCACGACCAAGAAGGCAACATTCAAGCTGAAAGTGGAGCACTGGTCGTCCTAGAGCTTGGCAGTCAAAGGGAGAACTAGAGGGAAGCGCTGATTCCAGGTCTTGACCCAAGGGGGCAAAGCTGGCCCTGGTTCCGAGAGCAGTTCAGATAGTTCAGTTTTTTTTGGGGGGATGGGTGGGTAGACATCATAGATCACTCTGGCGAGCCATTGGTCCATTTACCCACAGACCTTGTGGATGATGTCAGCTTTAAAGAAGGCAACATTACCCCAGTGTCCACATGCGAAGGCCCTGGATGACTGAACCAAGTGAAAGACAGACTTTCCAAATCATACTTGGCTTCTGAGCTGAATTTATTTATGATATTCCTTCCAACTCCACTCAAAAAGTTACTCATTACAAAGAGAGCCATATTTGTGGAAGTTAATTTACAACTATGAGATGTAATATTATGGAGTAATTGAGACACTGATTTATAGTAAATTTCCTACTGGCATGAATTTTTATACACAGGGCTTTAGCTGATCCCTCCAGCCTACAAATAATACTCGGCAATTATACAATATCAGGCAAACATGTGGTAACATACACTTTTACCCTTAATCCTATAGATAAATTTCATTTCTCTGAGTTGTGAGGTACTGTTCTATACATGACTTTTAGAAAACTGTGTCGATATAGTATACTGCTTACCATGGTAAAATTCTCCATGGTCATTCTCCATATTAAACAATTTTTTAAAATGGTTTTTGTTTTGTTTTGCTTTGTGTGTGTTTAAATTGGGATGAAGTTTTCAGTGCCCAGGAAGTTTCCACGATTGTATTTCATGTCTGATTGGTTTGGCCATTTGTAGTGCCAAATAATGGTTCGCTATGACTGTTATTTATGCAGCGATCCAAAAATCATAAGCTGAAAACCATTATTTAAAAAAAAACCTTTCCCAGCTGTCATTTCATTAAAATAGTATGCCCAGAAAGTCAGTCTTATACACAGAGAGAAATATGTCAGCATCCAGGGACCTCAGAATTGTAAGGGGCCTAAAAGGGCTTCCAATAAAAACCGTCTCGGAATAACAATACTCTCCTATCCCCAGCAAGTTTTTATATGAGGACATCTCATGAGGGGGAGGGAGCAACTTCAGCCCAAGACAGTCATTTCCATTTTGGAAATTCTCCTAATTCTCGGGACGGTTTTTTGGACATCCAGCTAAAATTTTCCTCTGTGCGACTTCTAGCCAGATCTACTTATTTGCCCTTCTCAGGACAAATCGAAATCTCATTTTCACTAAACTGCGAGCTCCTTGAAGGCAGGATCTGACTCAAGACTTTGAATCACTTGAGACTGGAACAGTGGCTATCATGTAGATTTAGAGCTCAGAGAGAATTAAGATATTATATAATTAATATCTTCATCTTACAAATGAAGAAACTAAGGCCCAGAGAAATGATAGTAGATACTAAGTAATTATTTAATTGCATTTTATAATTGAATCTCTTATAAGGAGTTTAGGGGGAAAATCATTGCTTAATTACTGAAAAAATAATTGAAAAATCTTTGTAGAAGTTTCTCTGATAAAAATGTTATTTCTTATGTGTGGTTTTGATTGTATGTATACATATATATGTGATGGATTCAAATAAAAGCCATTCAACAATTGACAATTAGTCAAAAAAAATATGCACAGGCTGTTCAAAAAAGAAGAAAGTCAAATTAACTAGAGCCATGTGAAGAAGTGCTCTAAATCACTATTAATTAAAGAAATATACATTAAAGCAATATGGATTTTTACCTTGTGCACAACAGATTGACACAAAAAAGGAAAGGAAGGAAGGAAGAAAGGAAGGAAGGAAGGAGGGGAAAGAAGGAGGGAGAGAGGGAGGAGGGAGAAAAGGAGAGAGGGAGGAAGGAAGGAAGGGAGAGGAATAGAAAGGAAGAAAGACAGAAAAAGAAAGAAAGAAAGGAAAAAAAGAAAGACAAACTTCAGAACTTTAATAAGTTCTGACTTTAATAAGTCAGTCAACTGACTGATCGATTGACCAAAGATTCCACTAAATACCTTCCCTTAAGTTAAGTTCCCTAAGAATACTATATATTGATATGGTAATGTATCATCTTTGGCTTGAGTTAGCCAATTTCAAATTCACCTAATTAAATTACTGAACTACTCATATCTCTCTGAGTGTTTAGAAGCTGAGTGTGAAAGACCCTCCCAGAAAACTCAAATCAAATCTTCAAATACGACAATGGTTATCGACAGTGATTGTGCCGTTGAAAAAATTAGGGTCCTGGATAGAAAGCATAGAGTACATGTCCACTTAGGGCATGAGCATCCCTAAATGGGCAAATTAAGATACCTCCCCTTTTTTTTCCAATTCCCATTTCTCTAGGTTTATGTGGAGTTGAAATCATGTGATCTAACTTGGTCTTACCTAGGAAGAAATAAGAAAATAAAAACAAAATTCTGCCAGGAATCACAAGTAGTAATTACAAGTAATTTAACAATGCTGTGACAACACATAAGCTCTTTTTAAACCAGAGGAAAAATTTAATCTCCTTCCCATTTCCAGATTTTATCAATCAATCTTGACCCCAAGGAGCAAGAGGGGATTCTCAAGAATGGCAAAAGGCAAAATGGCACTAGGAAAAAGCTGTGGAAATGTAGCCTCGAGAAGAGAAGACTCAGGGACAACAAGAGAGCTGTCTTTAAAATTCTGATGTCCTATGAAAGGGGGATTAAGGTTGTTCCCTTTACTCCTGAGGACAGAACCAAGAGCAATGGATAGAAGTTGCAAACAGACCAATCTGGACTTGATGTTTTCCTGTTCTCTGGGGTTATCCCAAAGTGGAAAGGGCCACTTCAGAGGTTGTGGTTTTCTCATCATTAAGCAGAGACTGGAAGGCCACTTGTCCAAAATTTAATGAGGATCTGGCCGGTGGGATCTTCATCCCACTGCATGCTCTGCCTGCCAACAACCCACATTTTGGAAGCACCAGAGGGCTTGGAGAGACTGCTGATGGAAATACTAAATGTTGTGAGAGTGAGGCGCTCTGCACCTTGACTCCACTTCCCTGGGTATTTTTGACTGTTTTCTTGCTTGTGGAGAAGAGAAGTTTTTGACTGGTCCTGAGCAAAACCTGAATGCAACTCCCAGGGGGCAGTGCGACCTCTGTCTTTCCCTGGCTGGGCTCGAGGTGGGTTTGTGAGCCTCGTGGCTGGGGAAAGGCTTCATGCCCTTTCTCATGCCATGAAGCCGTGAGTACACAGTGTGGCTGTTGTATGTTTCCTTTATGTCTACTTTTCTCTGCTCTTTGGCGAAGGGATATTGGAAAGAGCTCCAGCAATATGAGCTTCAAGTGGCTGGAAAGACAAGACATGGAGTGATAGCTATTTCATAATGGGATTTCTCACAGGATACATGTTGCCCTTGATGACCACTGGACTCCCATATAATCCCCGAATTCTAAGATTTTGAATTACTTCCTGACACACTAATGGATGCAGCAGAAATACCCAGAAGGTGCATTAGGCCTTGGACTCCTTTTTTTCTTTCCAAATACTTAGGGTTCCATTGCACCCCCCAAAAAAATAATTCTACATTTCTCAAGCTTCCAACTGAACGCTTTCTTCTTGGCTTAACATGAGAATCGAGAAGCCACACATTAAGCTCTGGATTAGCAACATAACGATGATTCCAGGACATCCCCTGCAAAATGTCATGGCTCCCATCCAGTCCTTCCTGCCGAGAAAGAAGATGGCCGCCCCAGTCTCGCTGTGAGTGTTGACAGCAGCCTCGGCGCAGATCTCTTCATCAAAAGCTCTCGCAGCCTCAGGCGAGAGTCCAAGACAACAGCCACAACAAAATGTCCAAACACATTTGGGTGACACATTCAAGCGGATGAGCTGGACTTGGTTCATTTTTTTTCCTCTCTAAAAAGTCAGTTTTTCCCTTCTTTAAAACAAATTCTACTCAGAAACGTTTTACTTGAGAGTGACCCAGACTGGATGTGACCCCTGAAAAGCTGGGCTGCTTTTGGCAAAGACTTCATGGAACTGGGGGATGGAACGCGTCCCATTTCCGAGTGATTTGTGCGCGCGGCCCGCGCCTCGCCAATTCCAGTCACATACGAGTAACTTACACGCACATGTGTTAATTTCACAGTGCTGACATTTGTCTTGTGCTTCACACATGTTATCTCGGAAGAGCATCGGAGCCTCACTTGGAGGCAAGTACCCAGAGCATCGTTAATTCTGCCTTTTCCAGATAAGAGAACTAGGGGTGGAGCCCAGCAACCCAATACCAGAGACCATTTCCTCCCGAATCCAGCTCCATCGTCCATGATAGCAGCGATGTGGCCCCTTGGGAACAGTGACTTTGGGGAGTCAGAGGAGCTCAGTTCAAATTCTTGCACTCATCTTGAGCAAATCATTTAACTCCTGCTGGGCCTAAGCTTTCTGATTCTCAAAAAATAATCCACTTATTTGAAATTTGGACTTCTAAGAAGTCTTGAAAAAGATCTTTCAAATCAAGGAAAAATATACATTAAAATTTGCTGATTTCAAAGAGAAGATAGACACAGACGGGGGGGGAATCATAGTGGGGTGGGGAGGATATAAAGTCTTCATTTGCTCAAGAATGAGAAACCAAGAAGACCAAAAGTGTGTGAAATCTCCTATTTTTATATTATGAGCATTTCCCTCTAGAAGAACCCTTGCAGGAGTGAATATATTGACCATTAATCAAATGGTAGTACCCCAATAAGATTTTCTACATACTAAAATAGACATTGAATTTCTCGTTCATGAAGTGATAGTCATTTCTGAATCAAGTATCTCTGAATGGTGAGATTCAGTAACTAGTTAACACAAAAGTCAAAAGTACAAGCAAAGCTGCAGGATAAAAATGTAATAGACAATTATTCAAACAAAGTTGAAGGATAAAAATGTAAAAGAAAATCATTCTAGCAAGTTACTGATAATAAACAATGGGAAATAAATGAGGGGATTGACACAAATTATCTTAGCTTCCTACTTAAGTTCATAGCAATCCTACACTCGGAGTTGGGAGACATGTTAGATAGAAACACAAAATTTTACAGATGAGGAAACTGAGTTTTGGAACCGTTAAATGGCTTGTCCAAGGTCACAGAACTAGAAAGGATCACAGCTGTGTGGTGAAAAGCAAATGGTTCAGAAATGATGTCAGCCTGAAAATACTTGATCTCTTTGCCAAGGAAAGAGACAGAGCAGCCAAGGACAAGACCAGTTTGGAAAAGAAATATATTTGAAAAACTTTACAGAGGAAGAAGAAGATTATAAGAATTATTATCTCATAAAAGAGAAAAGCTCAGTAAAGGGGTCACTAAGAATATGGAAACCAGGAGAGAGACCCAGTTAAACCAGATCACCCCAGGGCCACTTAAAGGTCAAATAAAGAACAATATATCAGAAAAAAAAAGTGGATAATCTTTGCCAGGATTCATACGATGACCTGTTTTTATCATATGACTTTACATTTAGAGCATAAGGGAGGTTAATGGCAATTGAATAAACTTCTTTCTCTTATTTTACAAGTGAAGAAAATGAGACAGAGATCAATCAACTTCTGCAGGGTCACACAGCTAGAAAACATGAAGATCCTGTTAATGCCTTGTTCAGTTCCCCATCTAACCTCCATCTATGAAACTGTAATGGTCATATTCAGCCTCTGCCCTCTGGTGTCCAAGGACTACCTGAGCAAGCAAGAAAATGGAGTCAGGAATAGTGAGTGGGCTGAACAGAAGTGATCTAACAGGAGACAAAAGGGCTTTGAAGCCATTAAAGGATCGATATGCAAGACGTGAAAGAGGAGAACATACTGTTGTTTTTTGTAAATCAAGAGGATATGAACAGTATCAACCCACGTGTCCACTTTCTCATCTCTATAAAACTTTTATGAAAATCATGTGGGTAAGAATTAGGAATACCCTGAATGAAAATGGCATAAAGTACTGGACCGGCTCTCCAGTGATTTTCTAAAATGGACCACATTTTCACATGTACTAAATAGGTCTTGGAACACAGTAGGTACTGAATGAATATTTGTTGACACTCAACAGTGGGAATGGGATTGAATTTACTGAAAATTGTACAACATCGTACTGAATTCACAATTTATTGATAGTATAACAATATCTATATATACACAACATAAAATATCCCATATAATTATAGGAGCAGCTATATGGTGTGTGTGTATATATATATATATATAATATATATATATACATATATATATATATATATATATATATGTATATGTATATACGTGTATGCATATATATATGTATATATATACATATATATATATATATATATATATATATATATATATATATATATATATATATAGGAGAGTCTTTCTGAATCCTGAACTTCAAATCTGACTTCTGTGTGACTCTGAATGTCACCTAAATGTTTGCCTTAGTTTCCTTCTTTGTAAAATGAGTTGGAGGAGCAGTTAGGTGGCACAGTGGATAGAGCACCAGCCTTGAAGTCAGGAAGACCCTGAAGTCAGTTGCAAATCTGGCCTCAGATACTTAACACAAATAAGATAATGTCTGCAAAGAACTTGGCCAATTGACTTGGTAACTTGGTACACTTACTATGTTTTGGCTAGTATTTTAGTGCTTCAAGTTTTGCAAAAGCAATTTATAATTATCTCATTTTATTCTCACTATTCCAGGGAGTGATTGCTATTATTTTCTTTAATGTACAAATGAGTAAACCAAAGTATACAGAAGTTAAATGACTTGTCCCTGCTCACACAGCTGAGACTATCTGAGGTTAGATTTAAACTCAGATCTTCCTCATTCTAGTTCAGCTCGCTATCCACTTGTGTCACCTAAATGCTATTTAAAAATCAACGTTGTCAGTGATTTCAATGACTTTATTTTTTCTGTTGAATTTATACCAGCTTTGTCTCGTGAGACAAAATGTCCATTTTAATACCCATATTCTGCTGATTTTGTATAGTTGTGAGACACAAAATGTGTAGTCTCCAAAGCTTCAAAGATGTTCCAAAGCATCATTCAGCAGACCATAGGAAAAGGTAAGATGGATATAATCAGGTTATATAATATAATCAACAAATAAGGGGCTATGAAGAATTGGTCTAAAGGATGTCATCAAATCAAGATGGAACTGAAAGACAGGCTGGTTTGATCTTCACTGAGCTGGCCACGTGCAAGAGCCAGGAATATACAGTAGATAGCCACTGGTCTCCTCACAATTTCATAAGGAAGTGAGGATATTTTGCAGCATATTGAATCGATCTCCTGTGTTAACCTCATGGGAGGTCACAAGCCAAAGTGGCAGAGCATAAGCCAGTGGGCATGGGTGGGAATCTGCATCTTGGAGAGGGATCCCAGGTTTATGGGAATATTTGAGTATCTGGGTCAAGCAATGTTGATGAACAGTGCACTAAGAGTAAAGAAAGAAAGTAGATTGGTGGGTATTTGTAAAAGAGCATGGGCTTTTACTGATATTGAAATTCTATTCTTCATGAATAAAAGAGAGAGGGAATCAGGAAATGTTCAGAATGCCACGCTGGTGCTCATGGAATAGCAAAAGACCTTAAAAAGTCTATGAGTGCATTGAGTATGGATAATTTTATTTAAATTGTTACTTATTTCCTTATGTGCTAAGCATCGTACTAAACTGTGCAGATGCAAGCAGCCACAGCCATTTCCATTTCTAGGTAGGTCTCAACCACTCTTTTAATGATCCATTTTACAGTTTTCTGAGGAATCATAGCTCAGCTCAATCATTGCCTTATACTTTATAGACTCTATTCTCTTCCCTTGGTAGAATCATGGAATTTGCCCTCCTTCAAGCTCTCATTTTCCATGATCTCTCAAATTTCATTGACACTGGCTCAGCTATCATGTCTACCAACCTTTCAGAGCCTGAGGATGTAGTTTATTTAGGCCAGATGAACTAAATTCTCTTCCTGTCTTCTTATTTAATACTTTTCCTATCTCCTTGCTTGTCACCTCCCTGTTAGTTATTTTTGTTTTAGCATTTTCAATGTTAAGGTCAATCTTCTTGGCAGGAAAACAAAACAGAAACAATAAAAATCAAGCAGCTCTGCCTTCTTTTGGTTGTCAATGAGAATGGTCTCATCCACCCTGACAAAGGGCTTATTCCCTCTTTAAGATTCATTTTCTCCTAATATAACTACAAAAATAACAACAAAAAAACCCAATTTTTTTTTGTTTTTCTTATGTTAGCCTCCCAATCTTAGCTCATTTAAAATCTGATTTCAAATCCTGATTCTTTCATATCCTGCTTGTGTGACCCTGCAAAAGCCATTTCACCTTAATAGTCTCTCATTTTCTTAAGGTTCTTGGATTCTATCAGTTTTAAGAATCCTCCCAGCTCTAAATCTTTGATTCTATGACAGGATACCGGTTGACCCAAGGACCAGTCCAAATCAAATCCATTGGAAATGATAAGAACGAGGCAAAAATATTGACAATAAAAATTTACTATGAAAACTTCACATTGTTTTCCTCATAACCTACCTTTGGGATAAACAGATGCTAGATAAATAGATAGATTAAAAAATAGATAGATAGATAATAGAGATATAATCTCCCCTTTAGCAGAAAACAAAATAGGGGTTCAGAGCTATTAAGGGACTCTATCATGAAGCAACTGAGTCAACATTTGTCAGAAATAGGATCCAAATGCCCATCTTTGGGACTCCAAGTCATGAAGAATTGGACGTGAATGAGTAAATATATAAATATACTTGTTTAAATTAAAACTATAATGCCATAATTCTAAAATATAGTAAAATAGCATGCAAATATATTTCTATAAAATGTAACAAAGTATATAAACATATAAACACATTTCTAGCAGATATATTTATATATTACATATAGTGTATCTGTCTGGCTATGGAAACGTAGGCATATGTGTGTACATGGGTATGTAGGTGCGTGAATATATTCTCCTACCATTGGGACTCCCCTAAGAAATCCAGCGAGTTGAGAATCCTGGTTCTTTTCTGCCACATTTCCTGGAATAACTTTTAAGATTTGTTTTTTTCTTTCCCATGAGCTTCATCCTGAATGCTGCTAATTCTTTCTCTAATGTCTCAAGGTCATTTAGGATTCAGATTCTTTCCTCCAAATGCGAACTACCTCCTAATGATCTAATGGGTTGGGTTCCAAATTGGTGGAGGGGGGAGAACAGAACGGGAAAGGGAAGCTTTGAAATCAGTCATGTGTTAAAAAAAAAAAAAAATCTATCCCAGATCTCAAAATGGGCACTTATCCCTTCACTTACTTAGTTCATTAATTGACTGTCATTTCCATTTATGAGCTCTCTGACATACATCTGGGGCGTGTGTGTGTGTGTGTGAGTGTGCTGTTTAAAATTCCTGGCTTATTTGAATTAAAAATCTCTACAGGATGTCATGCGCAGCTGAGAACTTGCCAAAAGGCAGCGGGACAATTATCTTTGCCTTTCAAAATCTGCCCTAAAAAGGAGCCAAATCCAGTCCTTCACTGGAATGCGTGTGGGACTCCGGGAAGGCTGAGCGGGGCCCACCCAAGACAGAGCCATGATCCGTCCTACTGCGGGGAGAGCGAAACACGGACCTCACAGGGGCAAGCGACTGTGAAATTAGATTAATTCAATCAAATAAGATCTGTCTGTAAGGTGGTTGGCCAAAAAAGTTATATAAGTGCTAGTGGCTCTTATTATTATAGGCTGTAATTCCACCTTGAACACCAGATGGCTTTAGGCAGGACCTAATGTTCACGCTCAGACCGCTGAACAGGAAGGGACCTTAAGTCACCCATTCCGACTTCAAATTTTACCAATGACACAAATTAAGTTGGAGGGAGATGTATGACTTATCCACGATCACCCTGGTCAAACTTGGATTTGAATTTAGATGATGGGACTCCAAACAGTCCTCTCCCCTCCTTTCTTTCCCCTTCCCTTCTCATCAGGTTGATGGATAGCGTGGAAGGAAGGATCCAAGCCCTTGAGATAACACTGCTCTTTTCCTTTCTCCTTGAGCAGAAAGAGGGACAGGGAAGGGGATTTCTCTCCCCTCCTCACAGTCCTGCCCCCAATATTCGCCATGGGCAGCAGTTATATGGCTTTATATGGTGCCCTATGGTGGATAAAGCAGTGCAAAGGACACTGAGAAAAACAGTATTTTGTTCCTGCTGCAAGCAATCACTAAGTGTGGGACGATTGGGAAGAGACCCCCCCTCCCAAGATTTGAATTCTTCATTTTAGCCCAGTTTTGACTCTAGGAATTATTTAATAAATGTTCGTGAATAAAAGCAGCTCCCAAGGTACTTGTGAGAAGCCAGCAAAACTGAGTATAATTCTTCAGAGGAAAAAAGTGGTCATTCAATGAAACAGAGAGTTTTAAAGCATTGGTGATGAAAAGAGCAGAGCTGAATGGGAAAAAAAAAAAACAGCCTGATTTTCAAATACAGGACTCTGGAGAGACATAAAGAGGCAATCAGGGAAGTGATATCATAAGGGACTTAATAAGGTTTATCTGTTTACAATCCTACGTGGGAGGATGATACTTGTAACTCATTAGAACGTTCTTGTTATTATGGCAGTTAGAAGGAGTACGTATAGACAGAGGGCACAGGTGTGAGTTGAATATGAAGGGATAATATCTTTTTTTTTTAAATGATGAAATTAAGGGGTGAGAGAGGAATGTACTGGGAGAAAGGGAAAGGGAAAGGGAGAAGTGAAATGGTACAAATTATCTGCCATAAAAAAGAGGCAAGAAAAAGCTTTTACAATGGAGGGGAAGAGGAAGAGAAGGTGAGTGAGTGAGCCTTTCTCCCTGTAGAATTGGCTCAAATAGGAAATAACATACAAACTCAATAGGGGTATAAAAATCTATCTTACTCTGCAGGAAAATAGGAGGGGAATAGGATGTGGAAGGGGAGAGGGTGAGAAACGAGAGGGCATATTGGGGGAGGGAGTAGTCAATAACAATGTAATTGCAATATTCTTGGATGATCAGCCTTGAATGACTTGGCTATTCTCAGTGGAACAATGATCCACAACTAGTCTGGAGGAGTAATGATGAAAAAGCCTATCTATACTCAGAGAATTGATTCTGTCTGAATACAGATTGCAGCTTTCTCTCTCTCTCTCTTTGGAGAATGTTCTTCTGGAAATTGTTTTGCATCATTTCACAGGCACTTTCTTAATAGGGGTTGGGGGTAGATAGGAAGGAGAGAATCTAGAATTCAAAAATTTTAAAAACAAACATAATTTTTTAAGAAAAAAATGTTTAAATGTAAAATATTACCATAAATAGCTTTAAAATTAAAAAAAATAAACAAGTGTCTGAGAGTGGACTTGAACTTGGGTCTTCTTGATTCCAGGCCCAATCTGCTATTCACCCACTTAGTTGCTTCTATACATATCTTGTTAGTGTAAAATTGTTTGCATGCTGTCTGCCCTATCAGAAAGGATGTTCTAGGAAGGCAGGAAAGACTTTTGCCTTCCTTTGTAACCCCAGCACTCAACATGGGGCCTGGGACATAGGAGATATTTAGTAAACGCTTGTTGACTGAATAAAAACTTTAAAATGTTATATAAATATAAGCCATTATTTTCAGTGATCATTGGTAGTTTGGGATATAACTTACATAGAAACAGCTGAGGGTGGCTTGAGAATAATAAGAGCTTGGAAGTGAAAGAGAGGAAGGCAGGCAATGGCTGGAAAGGACTTTTTCATGGAATTTTTTGAAAAGAGAAACATGGGCTTTTCAATCTTTTCACAACCAAATCCCAACCTCCCTTTCAAGTCAAATCCATAAGGACATACCAATATATCATATCAATAAGCAGAACCTTTCCAGTCACATTCTAGAATTTGTGTCTTCCTCCACATTCGATGGCCCAGCTCCAATGGCGGCTTGCCGCTCTTCTCCAGGCATTCCATGGCCTGCCTTTGTATTTCTGAATCACCTGTCCCACTCCACCCCTTGCCTAGAATGCATTCTCTCACCCTAATTTCCATCAAGGCCACCTCTCACAGGAGGACTTTTCTGGTTCCCAGCTGCCACTGCTTCCCTCCTAACTTACAGTTTTTAAAATTGTCTCCCTATGTGTGAATATCGTCTCCTCCATTAAAATCTAAACCCAGAGAGCAGAAATAGTTTCCCTCCTCTCTTTGTACCCCCAGCACCAATGCCTGACACTGTATAAATGATTAATGGATGTTTATTGATTGTTTAATTAGCACTCGAAAAATAAAGCAAAACTGGAAACATGGACGGTGCTTTTTGGGAAGAACAGACCATTGAGTATGAAGATGTCTATATTTAGGGCCATGACTAAAATCTTTCAGCTTCTGTTCATCTTTCATTGTAAAAAAAAGTGACTCTTAACCGAAGACAATGATTTAGGGGCATTCCCAAATGGAGGCAAATCCCTCTAAACAGAGCATAGAAAATCGAGAGCATCTCAATCCTCCACTAGTCACAGACAGAGGAATCCCCTAAGTTCCCATGACCAATAACATTTACTCCTTCTGACCTGCTTAAGGATCTGGGGCTTTGGGAGAGTTAGGGCTGGGAGAGTGAGGGGTTAACTATTCCAACACAACATCCCTTCCATTGGTCCAAATGAGCCAATGGAGATATAAGAGATATGTGGCTTGTCCAGAGTCCCATACTGCCCGAGGTAGTAGCTGGATGAAATAGGGCTGGAATCCAAATCTTGTCACTCTAAGCCTAGTGTAATTTCAAGCAAACCATGCAGCCACATGATGCTGGAATGATTGGAAAGCAATGAAACTAAAGTTTCACGAAGAATCAACACAATCATATCTGCATAATCCAGGTCATCAGAGGTCATGGGATAATAGATGCAGACCTGGTTGGAGACCAGAGAGTAATTCATACAATCCCTTCATTTTATTTTATTTTATTGAAGTTTTTTTTAATTTTCAAAATATATACAAGGATAATTTTTCAATTCTCCTCATTTTATTTAGGAGAAAACTGAAAACAAGAAATGTAACCCAGTTACTTGCCAAGGTCAACCAGGAAGATGGTGTCAAGGCTTAGACTTGAAATCAGGGCCCTCTGAATCCCAAGGAGTCCTTTTTTCAACTACATCCCATTTCCTTATCCTCAGCCTTTCTCCTTTTAGACCATGCTATTTTGATTTTGAGAAACCTAAATGAAAAACCTTAAGAAAGGTGTGTTTTTTGTATTGAAACTATGTTAAAAGAAAAGTAGTCAAATCATGAATCATATGGAACTTCCCCAAAGAAAGCAATTTCAATATTGGGAGCCTTATTACTTAAGGGGTCTCGATACAGGTAGTGAGCTCTGAGCCTGAAGTCAGAAAGGACTGGATTAAATTCAGCTTCTGATACTTATAAGTTGTGTGTCTCCAGGTAAATGATTTCATTTCTGTCTGTCTCAGTTTCCTTGACTGTAAAATAAGATTAAAAGCACCTCTCTCCCAGGTTGTTGTGATGATCAAATGAGCTCAGCATATGGCTGGCACATAGTAGGTACTGAATAAATTCTAAGTATTATTATTGTGAACACAATCATTATTATTATTTATTATTATATTCTAAGTTATATGAATGTCCTGGGATATTTTTGAAAGAGCAAATCATGCAGGAGATTAGAGGCGGGTTTGCCTTTTTGCTTATGCTTCTAATTTCTAGTGCTCTAAAGGATATTTGTTTTAATCCCTATCCTTAGCCAGGTCCTTGCCTATCTCTAGTGACTAGAATTATGAAGGTGAACCATTTTTATCATTAGAAATTAAACCTGTTATTTCACAGTTTTGGGGAATGGCCAGGTGAGAAAAGTCCCTTTTCCCAATGTAATTTGGTATTTCCCATGTAATTTACAGTTTTCAAATTTATCTGGAACACTGAGATGTTGAGATACACAGCTAGGAGGTGTCAGAGATAGGTTGTAAATCCTGGTCTTCCTGACTTCCACAAATAATCCCTTCTTTCCAATGGCAAAATCTAAAAAGCATCCATAGACAGAGCACCTAGCCAGTAGCCATCCATATACAAAACAACTGATCAAAACAGTGATAATGTTATCTTTCCTGAAAGAAAATAAGCTGCTTGAGGGCAGGGAGTGTTTCATTTTGGTTTGGTTTCTTCAATACCCAGCACAAAGTTTGGCACAAAGTCAACTCTTAATCAATCTGATTAATTATTGTATTATCTGATTAATTAAAATTAATCAAATTGACTGATCTATTGAAATGTCACTATCCCCAGTGCCCAATAAAGTTACAATTATTTAATAAGTGCTTATTTATTCATTCCAGCTTCAATAAATAGTCCCGATAAGCATAATACAATATTAGGATCCACATAATTATGTTGACTTTTCCATTTCTGGGTTACTCAAACACTTAAATATTTATTAACTTGAGGAATAGAATCAAAATTTAGTTATAGAAACAGATCCTTCTACTCAGCTTTTAGCTTAATCATTTCAAACTTGAGTACTACAGGAAAATGAAAAGGCCTTGTGATCACTGCATTGATGAAACTGTATACTCAATAGGAATGAGCGTCGCTCCCAGTATGTATCTCCAATTCTTAATCTTCATGTTTCCGGGGCTGGGCTTTCTCTCCAGCCCCTCACCCATGATTGTGTACCTTATGGATCCATGCACATGGAGGACGTAAAATACATGTCAAACAAAATAAAGCGAGTTATTAAGTAGAACAAAGCCCTAAATCTTGGGGGAAGTCAACAGATAAACAGAGTATAACAGTAGGAAAGTCTAAATACACACAACATAATTCATAGTTAAACTAAGCCTGATCTTGGACTGTATTTCACTAACTCCTCCTGAAGTCTGGTCAGAGAAAGTTGGGTAAATCTTCCTGACATTGCTAACTCAGCAGAAATCTGGGCAGGAGACCTCCGGCTTTGGCTGGGATAAAGAGAGGAGGATGAGGTGAACAGCAGATCTAGCTCCCAGACTAGACACAGGCAGATGTAATTATTGGGGATATTTCATTCCTTAATAAAACATTTTAATGTTTTCCAATGCTTGGTAATCCTTAATAAGAAATTATGTCCTAGGTAAATAAACTTCCTTAAGATCATGGGGTCTGTTAGGGAAAAAAGGAGGAAACTTGCATTTAAGTTTCAGCTCTGGATGACATTTACAAAGTCACAGGGTGTCCCAAGATCTCAGTTTCTTCCTTTGCAAAATGAATAATTTAGACTATTTGTCTTTCAAGGTTCCACATCCTTCTGTCTTGGATTCCATGAAGAATTCTGATATTCTTTACATCCTAATGTATTAAAAATGCGTGACTTTAACATGACAAAATAATTTTAAATATATTTTTTGAAATCACATTGAAAAAACAATCCTCGATTTTATTCCTTCCCTTCCACCTCATAAAAATTGATGAAAATGGTTTATGCTCTACTTTAAAAGCTGCCAAAAGATACAAGTAAAGATAGAAGAATTAGGGATTGGGAATAGGTAGAAGAAAAAAAGCAGAAGCACAGATATAGAAATATAGAAATAAATATAGTTATGGACATGGATATCTCCATGATGGTCACAGGTACAATGACAGGTGTAGCTATATGCTTAAAGTAAAGCAAATGACATCCTACTTTTACATCTTATTCTAATGATGTGAGTTTCTTTTTGACAGAACATTCACTAAAAGCAGTTCAATGACCAACCAACTGATCAGTTTATAAGCATTCATAAGTACTCAAGCATAAACATAATCCCTGGAGAGAAATTGAAAGCATTTGCAAGACAAAATCTTCACAAAATTGGGATTTGGGAATTTCAGGTTTGAACCTGAGCAAGATATGATCTCCATATAATACCAATGTTAATGTTTATCGTGCATATTTAATATCAGTTTTCAAAAAAAAAAAGAGGTAAAAGCAGAGTCAGTAAAGGAGAAACTGGTGAGTTTGATTTCAAGCCTTGCCACAATTCTGTAGTTCAATTATTATTTAGCCTCATGTGCTTGGGACCTCAGTGCATCCACTCAAGCCTCAGCCCATTACAGTACCCACATATCTAAAGCACTAGATGGCGTGCACATTGGGAAGGAGCATTTGTGTTGGGAAGTGAAACAAGTTCATAAGAAAAAGGGATGTCAAAGCATCCCGCTTTTCTTTCATGACAGGGTTATTAATCTGTATGTGAGGGAAAGGCCTCATCAAAGGACTTTGACAACATCTTTCAGTGATCTTTGTGGCCATGGTAAAACTTAGGGGCTTTTAGACTAGGTAGTGATAACTATACTAAAAAAAAAGGGGGGGCTTTGATTAACTACAGAAAACATCTCACACACTCACACACATACTAGGCTGAGAAACTGTCTCTGAGCTACTTGAAAATAGATAATTCAATTCAAAAAGCATTTATTAATTACTTAGGACAAGTAAACTACTGAGCTAACTAACACTATAGATATTTAACTTGGTTAATATCAGAGGTTTTTAACTTGGAGCTTTTTACTTTGGTTTAAAAATGATAACTATATTTTATCATGATTTTCTTCATATGCTAGGTATTTTATTTTATGCATTTAAAGTCATTATGCTGAGGAGTTCATGGGCCTGGCAAGATTGCCAAAGATCTACAGAAGATAAAAATGGTTAAGAACCCCTAGAATAAGGAAGATTCAGGGAAGGTGGCCAAGTAGATTGGTAAATTTCAAGCTTTCCAGATTTCCCTCATAAATAGGACAAATTTGTACCTAGGGGTAAACCTAGAGTCATGAAAAATCAAGAAAACTTGGGGCAGAACAGGCTCTTCCAGAAACAATCTGAGAAGATCTGAAGAAAGACCCTGAACATAGATTAACCTGTCTGAAGTCCAAACACCTCCAGGATAGTTCTGCAGAAACACCAAGTGGGAACCCCTCAAGTGAGATGGGGGTGGCTGGAGCCTCTGCAGGAACCACAGAGACTTTTACCTCCTGTACTGTTTGTGGAGTCAGGATCTGAGTCCAGGATTGGGCCCTGCGAGAGTACAGAGGGGGGGACAGGAACGCTGCTTTGTTTTGGGGTTCCCAGTTAGAGTAGAGAGCTGAAGGGAAGCTAGAAGCACCATCATCCCTACCCTACAATTATAGGTGCTTACACTAATATCTCTTATTAAAAGAATGAACCAGCAAAGAGAGAACCCCACCACTGAAACACAGTGGGAACAGAGAAGATCAGGATTCATCTTCAGAAGAGGATACTTTAGTTTAAAAAAAAAAAGCATGAAATGTAACATGAAATGGCTACCTGCACAGAGAAAATTTATGGAAGAACTCAAAAAAGAATTCGAAATTCAAATGAGAGGCATTGAAGAAAAATAAAAGAAAAAAAATCCAAGAAAAACAAGCTTATGGAAAAAAAAAAAGTTATCGTAACCACCTAGAAAAAGAGGTACACTGTTCAACATGTAAAGGATTGCTTGCCATCTGGGGGAGGGGGTGGATGGAGGGAGGGGAAAAATCGGAACGGAAGTGAATGCAAGGGATAATGTTGTAAAAAATTACCCTGGCATGAGTTCTATTATTAAAAAGTTATTTAAAAAAACAAAAAGAAAGAAAAAGAGGTACAGAGTGTCAAAGATGAAAATAAGGTTTGGGAAATTAAAACTGGCCAAGGGGAAGCCAATGAAGCTATCATAAACCAAAAAATAACAATAGATTATAAAGAATAAAAAAATAAAACAGAATGCAAAATATATTATAAGCAAAACAACAGCTCTAGAGAACAAATCAAGAAGAGAAAATATAAAAATTATTGGACTTCCAGAAAGTTCTGACCAAAAAGGAAAAAAAAAACTTGACACAGTAATGCAGGAAATAATCCAAGAAAATTATCCCAGAATGATAGAATATGAGGGGAAAGTAAAAATAGAAAAAATCCACCAATTACCACTTCAAAGAGATCCTGTATGGAAAACATACAGGAATATTATTGCCAAATTTCAAACCCCCAAAATTAATGAGAAATTTTGGGGGGAAAAACAAGAAAAGGTAATTTAAATATGCTGGAGGTACAATGAGAATGGTACAAGGCTTATCAGCAGCTACAATAAAAGACTGCAGATCCTAGAACTATATCTAGTGACAATCAAAAGAACTAGGCTGCAACCAAAATTATAAATTCAGCAAAATTATATGCTTTCTTGATCTGGTAATTTGTTGTTATATATTTTGAATCTTCCCTGATAGAAAAAATTTCTATGCTCTCTTTTGTTTTACTTTATTTTATTTTGTATTTCTTTTCTGTTTTTTTTTTTTTTCAAATAAAAAAGCAAAAAAAGAACCCTTGCGATATTTACATAGGTATATAAGTATACATATGGGTGGAAGTACAAGTAGAGCTGGAAGTATAAGAACAGGTTCTTCATTTTCAAAGAAGACCAATGATATCATGGGTAATGTATTAACCTATGTGTGTGAATTGGATCTAAATGAGGCAGAGTTGCACAAAATCATTCACTTCACTCTCTCTTCCAGACTCGTCAAGGTCCAGTGATAGGACGAAAGTCAAAATGACTGGCTTGGCCCAGGATGCAGTAGGTGACCTTAGCCAAGCTCTACATGCTCCCCAGTGTCTGCTTCAGCCACCTTCATGCATTGATGTACTGAGATATGGCCAGGTGGGATACTAAAGGTAGATGAGATTTAATATAATTATAGTCATAAGTGTGTGTGTGTGTGTGTGTGTGTGTGTGTGTGTGTGTGTGTGTGTGGATAGGTACAGTTAGGTATATGTCAAGTAGAAGTATACAACTTACACTAAGTCAAAAAAAAGTCTAGTTGTATGTCTTATTCTAGATGATGTAAAAAATTTTTGAAAGACCAACAGAATTTATTTATTAAGTGCCAAGCATTGTGCTAAGGATTGGGGATGCAAGTGCAAACAAACCAGGCAATTTCTGCATTCAAGGAGCTAATTTAATGGGAAAAGATGCAAAAAGAGATGCAAAGATAAAGAAGAGATACAAAGGGAATGAGGACATGGGACCCACATAGTTCTTGTTTCCATTATCAATGCAAAAGGCAATTCTCTTGATTTGTTACAGATTTTGCTAAATAGGGTTTGTTGTATTCTCAAGTTTTGTCTTTGATATCTCTCCTGGATAGAGCGGAAGCTACATGTGAATAAGATTATTTCATTCTTCTGCATGAAGTGCAGTGACCTTCAGAGAAACCCTTAGAGAATCTCACCAGGAACGCAAGATCCTAATTCCACTTTAGAGGCCTATGGAACATTGACATATTCTTTCAGTAAACCTGTGTATCTTTATATCTGGCTTGAAATCTGTATTGACGGGTTCAAGGCATAAACTTCCTTGATTTAAGGAATAATGTATCATAAACATGACTATATGACAAAAATCTAACAGCACAGCAAAATGAATGCTAAAAATATTAAGATGTATACACTGGAATTCTTGAATCCTCACATATATTGACAAAAGAGAGCAAAGATGGAATCTATTAGCTCAAAAAAAAAAAAGAAAATCTAGAAGTTTATAAACTCAAAAAGAATACAAGAGGACATTATTAAATTAAAGGGTAAATAAACAAAATAAAAATAAAAGCAATCATTTTAAAACACAAAACAAAGAACCATTTTATTACTTTTAAATTTTTTTTATCCAATAAAAGAAATAAACTTCAAGTTAGAGACCATTTTAGAAAAAAAAAAAAAAGAAAGAAAGGAAAAATAAATGATCAGAATCAAAAAATGAGAATCGGGCAAAACACAATGAATGCAAATGAAATCACAATGAACAGAAACTATCATATACAATTATATTCCAAGAAAAAATAAAAACATGAGCCAAAGGGAAAATATCCGCACAAATATAATATACTCAAACGAAAATTATCTGTCAGAAGAAAATAAAATATTTCTTTTAAAAATTATAGCAAATCAAAATAATAGTTTCAAAAATTTGGTGATGTGAATATCAAATTAATAAGTTATTGTCATACATATATACATACATATGCACACACATATAAATATACTGAATATAAAATGACAGATAAAAATACATGTGCATGGCTTTCCTTTGATCAAATTTCCTGGCTTTGCTAGCAATGTCTTTTATGGGTATAAACAAATTATTGACCTTAGAAACATAGAAAAATTGCTAGAATAAGAAATAGCATTTATAATTTAAATAAATAAATTATGTATCCAATAGCTAACCTCCCATGAAATATAGGATATATAAACGTTTAACTATAGAATAAAATTTTTAGAAGGTCTTGCATGTAATAGGTGCTTAATATAGTTTTTAAATATATTAGTCTGCTCAGCCACACCAGACACACTGTATTTTAATCCCAACAGCATGGTCCTCTTCAAGTACAAATATCAATGACTGCTGATTAAGTTCAATTGAATTTTTATGGAAATAAAAGGGAAAATTAAGTGAAGATAAAATCAATGTGTATGGATGGTTCACGTTAATATTTCAAAAACGATAATGCCATATAAATCAATCTATTAATTGAATGCTATATGAATTAAAATTATGAGATACTTCACAGAAATAAATCAATTACTACAAATGTTAATATGAAGAACAAAGAAAACAATAAAAATGTAAAGATTAAGGGGATTTGTACAATCTCAAATTATACTATAAAAAACTATGCTCATTAACATTATCTATATTTATATAAAAATTAAACTAGATCAGTGGAAAATATTATTCAAATAAGATATCACACCAAAATCATTTAAAATTTATTTCCGCCACCTTCAAAGATGGTGCTATAGTCAGATGCCATATATCCAAGAAACAAAGCTTCGGCTTGCTAGTTTTTCTGCCTGTAAGAACAGTGCTGATATTCCTTTGTTCATTCATCATTGTAAGTATATAGGATGAAGAACACGTTCTCCCGTACTGACTGTGGGTATTCTTGATCTCTGACCTACCATTTCTACAGATATTCCAGGAAACGTTAAAAACACTGCCAAAGCTAAACACATTTGATGAGATCATACATAGCATCAAAGAAAAATGAAAAGTAAGCAATTAATTCTGACATTCTTCTTTATATTCCAGTGTATTGACAGTTGATAGTTTTTCATTTTATTTTATATTTTAATCAGATTTTCAAGTATAAATTTAGTTTCACATCATAAATGAAACTATGAATTTTTTGAAATCACACTGAAAACACATGATCATTGATTTTATTCCTTCCCCTTTACTTCATGCAAAACAGATGAAAATGATTTACACTGTGCTTAAAAAGTTGCCAAAAGAGGTAAGTAAAGATAGAGGAAATCTGGAAGAATCGTCATTGCTATTCAAATATTCCAGAAGGGAAAGAGTACATCACTCTAAAACATAGTTTGAAGAGATGAACTTGTATTATTGAGTTCTATTCATTTTACTTTGACATGAGCAATTTCCTTTCCTTTTCCCCACCTTCCATGATCCTTCTATTTCATCCCTTCCCCTTTCCCTTCCCTTCCCTTCCCTTGCTTTCTCTTGCCTTCTCTTCTCTTCCTTTTCCTTAGAGAAAGCAAAGATCAAAGACAATGCTCGTATCTGGTCTTTTGCTGATTTATATCATTTTAACTGCCGATATTTCTTAATTCACAATGAAATTGCACAGAGCCCCATTTATAAATATTTATAAAAAAAGTTAACAACTGTGAACTCCAGTAGTGTGTCAAACTATAAACAAATTCACAGAATATTTGTTCATTTTGAAAGCAGATGTTGGGGCACCTCTCTTCAAGTGGGCCATCTCCCTTCTAGGTACAAAATTAAGCAATATTCTACATTTATTCCTTTACTTACAATGGAACACTGAAACTTGGGAATAACTCTTCAATCCATAATGTTTGTTGTCTTTTATGAAATGAACTCTTTCTTATTGATGTCAAAATAAGATGATGTTCTTGAGGGATTGAAATGAAAATCATAGACTGTATTACACTATAGAGCTCTCTCTCTTCAGAAGAATAAACAGCTTTATTTATCTTAATAATATATCCCCAAGAAGACCTTTATGAGGCTGAGAAGTACATAGAATTTTCACGATTCTTTATTTGTAAATGAAAAGTTGTTGTGACCATCATTTATTCTTTCTATTCTCTAGCTTCATTCATTTATTTGCTTATTCATTCATCCTGCAGAAGTCAAATTCAATGAGAGTAGGAACTAGAGCTTACTTTTTAATCTGAAGGACATAACACTATTACTGACCCATAATTGGTAGTTAATAAATGTCTGTTAGTCAACTAATTGATTATACATAATTACCATACTATGGTGATATATAGATATATATGGTATATAATAAGTTATATATATATATATATATATATATATATACATATATATATATAATAGAGAGAGAGAGTGTGTGTGTATATAAGAAAGGAAGAGAGAGAGAGAGAGAGAGACAGAGAAACAGAGAGAGAGAGAAACAGTATCCCTACCCTTGAGTAGCTTATGGTATAGTTTCAAGACATAAACATATGGAAGATTTGTGACATCAAACAAAGGCTGTTGGTGAATATACTATGAGATATGATGAGATTCTAGAATCAAATTTATGTAGGAATAACACATAATAAAACAATTAGCACTTACAAAAATAAAACTGTCTTAATGTACACTTCCAGAATTGTATACAAAATGGAATACAAGTGGATTTGAAAGTATCCTAACAAAGACCTTTGTAATACAGATGATACAAAAGGCTCATCCCCCTAAGGATGCTGAAGAGTAACTAACAATTTTTCATTCAAAAACAGGGAGAGGATTGACATAAAAGTACATTATAGATTGGTCAGAGACCCATAGAAAGATTTTTATAACAAGCAGCCATTATTTTACAGAGAAACAATAAAAACTAATAACAGGTATATGATGCTGCATTTGTCACCTGGAATTGACAGTGGTTTTCCTCATGACATGGATTTCCTGATGAAATCATGATAATACAAGAATAGGATTTCACGATCTTGTATGATAAATATAATGTATCATTCAAGAAGGTGTTTGCAAATGGATGGGGCATGTTTATTAGTTTGTGGGGAGGAAAAAACAGAGTTTTATGATGAAATCTGCCACTAGAAATTGCAGGAAAAGGCAGGATAAAGAAATTGCTAGCTTTGGGCTTCGAGGACATCCATTCAAATGCCAATTTGGATGCCTACTGCCTGTGGGAAACTAGTCAATAAATCTTTATTAAGCACCTACTATTTGCCAGGCACAGTGCTAAGTGCAGGAGATAAAAAGGTCAAAGACAGTACCTGCTGTGAGGATCTTATAATCGAATGAAAGACAACACACAAATATATACAAAGCTAGTTAGATGCAGAAAAAAAATAGGAAATAATTGACCTTATCTCAAGTAAAATGATGAAGTTGGACTAGTTGGGCTCTGAGTTTTCTTCTCACTGTAGATTCATGATCAATTATGAAGAAGTCCAGACTTAATGTAGATTATGTAAGGAAATAGTTGAATAGATACAACTTCTTTCTGCAGACTATCCAGCAACCATCAAATGATTAACAAAGCATGGCATGATGGCTACAACTTTGCATCTGGCACTTAATATTCTAATTCTATGAAGGATAAGAAATTGTTGTATTATGAAGACTTGAAAATAGCCTGGTGATTTCAACCCATAAACTGGACAAGAACCAGAATACTACCCTAAACCAAACTGATCCAGAGTCACCCAGCCAAGACACAGATCCATAAAAATTTAACCAGTGTTTTTAATAGACATCACCACACCAAATACACATAATATCCAAGTTACATAGTGCTAATGGTTTTGAAAATATAGAGACATGGGAGAAAGTCCAAATCATGGAGGAAGAGAATAAGATATTTGTCATCTCTGTTGTGTATGCATTGAGAGAGATCTCAAGGTTGTCTATATTGGACAAGCTTAAATTCCAGTAATTTTATTCCTATTTTAAAAGTAGCCATTCAGTTATCCAAGTATTAAAAGCCGCCATGCCCATAGAACATTAAATATAAAAAGATCATTTCCATTAGAACTCTATCCAAATTATGAGAAAATAGAAGAGAAGGAGGAGGAGGAATAAAAAGAGAAAGAAAAGGAATGTGATGATGGTAATAATAGTTCTGCCTTGGGTACTTAATAGGCATGTGGACAAGTTTCTAACCAGAGAAGTTCATTTATCTCATTGGTAAAAATGGCGGTGTTGATACTTAAATTACTTATCCCAAAGGGCTATTGTGATTAATGCCTTATCCAAACCTGTTATACAACAATGTGGGTTCTTTTAAATTAGCCTTTGCAATTGAACTCAATCATCATCAGTGAGGAAGATGACCCATGGTGGCCATCTTCATGACAAACTTATGAAGCCAATCTGGTTGGGATCAAGAGGCATCTTGTGAACAAGGATAGTGGGAGGAAAGGTTGGAAACACAGGTTGGGGCTGGGATGGGGTGAAATACCACTCATACCTTGAACGATTGTTTGGCTGTTTATCCTGTAGATTCTGATAGAAATTTACCAACTAAAATTTATGAGCTAAAGTGTGCCATCAATGGGGGCCTATTTCTTTTTGTAAGCTGAAATATTTCCATCTAAATCGGTTAAGTTTGAATATAATTATTTCCAAATATCATAAGAAAAATAACAGGAAATCAAGCTTTTCCCTTAAATCTTAGGCCTAACAATGTGAAGACTATTTTACTAGATTCAACAATTCTTAAGGATATTAGAAAATTAAGATGGAATAACATGTCTTTCTTGCAGCTTGATTGTTTGTTGTCATTATTGTTAATTAATATCTTCCTGAGGTTATTGAGAAAAAGAAAATTTCAGCATTTCCAAATAGTTATTTTGGCAATCTAAATATGTTTTTTTAAGAAAAGATGATATTCAAGAATCCAGATTTAGAAAACACATAAAAGTAGGAAGTGGTGGGGGGTAATTCTATGTTATGGGAATAGTCTTCATTTTAATACAATATAAATTCATTTTTGTCATTGTATCACTAGTAGCTAGGGCAGGGGACATGCTCAGCAGAGATACATAATAAATACTGGTTAAGACATTATTTAGGTGAAAAAAGGATTCCATCTTTAAGTTATAATAGTTTGGGGTATATGATATAAATTCAATGTGTTTAATTCTCATCTTGTTGACTTCATTTAAGTCTTATAATAACACTATGTCATTGGTAATAAAATACTCATTTTTACTCATTACTTCCTAGCTGGGGGACCCCTGGCACATCCACACAACTTTCCTGGACCCCAGTTTCCTCAGTTTTCAAATGTGAGGATTTTGTCAGATGGTCTCTAAGGTCCCCTCTAGATCACGATTATGATGCTATGAACATCTCTCACCTCAGTTTACTTAAATGGAAAATAAGGAGAAAAACACTAACCTATTTTACAAGATTGTTTTGAATATTAAATCCAAAAAAAATTGTCCTGTTTTAATTATTTAAATCATTTAGGTTCTGCTAGGTGTTACAATAATGATAATAATTAAAATTAAATTTCCACATTAGTCACAATTTTCAATCCATTAATATACACAATATAGAATTCACAGACAATCTTCCAGGAACCCAGTTATGGCACAGTATGAAGTACCCCCTATTGGGATCATTTAAAAACAATCATATATCACATTAATAATTATTTTAGCTTACATTTTCAGGGGCCAATTTTTTCTCTAGGAATTAAAATATTTTGTCATAGAGTTTATGTATCACAGTGGTATTAGGAAGGGTTTGGAGTGGTGTCAGATTTCCAATCCATTAGGTTCATAACTCAATTCCCAGCAACACTCCAGGTAATAGGGCACTGGAGACAGAGCCTGACTTGATTTCTCTATCCCCAAGTGCCTAACCTGAACCTAATAGGGAAACCCATAATTAATCCATCACCGTGAGCTATAGCATGGTTGATAAACTTCATTAATTAAGGCACATCAGCCACTGGCAAATGAGAAACATGCATGAAGGTGACAGATGAGGAAACAAGTCTAGAGTTATTATCATCTTTCAAATGAAATCCAGTGGTAAATGGTCAAGGATTCAAATAGTCTGGTTGAATATAACTTCTCTGAAGGTAGGTCTATATATGTGTGTGTTAATCTATGTGTATATATGTGTGTGTGCATGTGAGGATTTATGTGTGTATGATATGTGTGTGCATTTATGTGTGTGCACATGTGTTTACACATGTGTGTGCACATGTGTGTGTGTTGCTCTCTGAAACCTTAGCACTCAACAAAATGTCTTGCATGGAGTGGCTAGCTTTGGACACGGAGAACCTGGCTCCAAATTCTGTCTATGACACTTACTATTTATGGGATTTGAGGGAATCACCTCCCTGGGCTTCAGCTTCTCCATCTGCAAAACCTTCCCCAGTTCAAATGGAATCTCAGATCCTTCCTAGCAAGTGACCCTAGGCGAGTCCCTGAACCCTGTTTGTCTATTTTCTCATCTGTAAAAAAGGGACTAAGATCTCTTAACAAGTTCTTTACAGGACTGAACTGAGTGTTAAACTATCAAATGGGGAAAAGGAAAAAGCAAATTATCTCATGGCTTCTTTATCCACTTTATCATGAAGAAGAGTGTTGTTCTCACCTTATGGAAATTCACCAAATAGTCACAATGAAGAGGAAATTTCACTCTGGATAATCCCCGATGACAAGATTTCATCTGGACAAATTCATTCTCCTCTGGAATATGATATGTAATGTGATCACACGCCCTTAATCATTCTTGGAGTCCCCTTCCACTTTCTTAAATGATCTATCTTCGAGTTTGCTTTTCTTTCACAGATCTTCACTACTAACTATTCCCACTTCATAGTAACTTTTTCAATGAAAAGGACAACTTGTGATGCAGTGAAGGGGTCCTCAAATTATGGTCTGGGATCTGAAGGGTATCCATGACCCCAAAACTATGTTCAGGAGTCCATGAAGTCAAAACTATAATTTTAATAATACCAAGACACTTTAATTTCTAATCTAGTAAAAAAAAAAAAAAAGATAAATATGACCTATGTTAACAAAACACCTTGGGGCAGAGGAAGAGCTTCATTTACTTTTTAAGACCATAAAGGTGATTTAAGACCAAAGGGAACCACTGTTGTACTGGATAACGAGCTGACGTCAGAGCCAGTAAGTTCTGGGTTCAAAGTCTGAGTTTGTGGGATACAGACTAAATCCCTTGAATTCTCAGTATTTCAGTATTATAAATTGAAGAAAATATATTGTCCTGGATTGAGAACTGGAATTATTTGATGAAGACTTCTTGTCTACACCAATGGAATCACAGGTTCACCACCATATCTTCCCACTAAAAATATTTTTTAAAATCTCAAAATGGATCAAGAGTTTCATTTAGAAGCAGGAAAACCTTCAAAAAAATTTGAATCTGATCTCTGGTACTTCCTAGTTATGTGACCTGGGCAAGAAGCTTTTTCTGTCTCAGTCTCAGTTTCTTCATCTGCAAAAACTGTGCCAATTTCTTCACAGTGTTGTTGTGAAGTTCAAGTGACAAAATGCATGGCGAGTCCTTTCCATATCTTAAAGTGCTAAAGAGGTGGCAATCTCCCTTCCTGACATCCTCATCAAATTTCTTTGAATGTAATAGTCAGCAGGTTACATCATTTCAACTTTGATTAGAGGCTATTTTCTTTCTCAACCATGTTTTCAAAGAACATTTCAGACTCATTTGGTACTTCAGGTATAATGGATGCTGGGATTATATTATTATTATTGTTGTTATTATCCATTTAAAGTCCAGGCAGCAGAACTGGGACTATCACTGATGATTTTTCCCCTAATGTGTAGTGTTCTTTTGGTTAGAATGAGCTTGTATATTGCATAAGTGTCACCCATAAGCTGTCCACTCATAGCCATCTTGAGATCTATTTTGTCAATTATGTATTAATACAATTAATGTATTTTATCAAAATCCTGTAACCCAGTCCATTTTTAATTGAGAGTTCCTCTTATTCTTGTGGCCCATACACATGGGCTCTCTTCTTTAAAGGCAACCATCTTGAGCGAATTTTCTTTAACGAGTAGCCCAGTAATGACATCAAGGGCCAGTCGACCATTGTTATTTCACACCACACCTATGGAAACCATAAGCCTGAATCTCTAAATACAATATCTCAACCCATTCATGCTTCTGCCGTGTCCCCTTTGGCACTGCCGTATGGCACACGGATGCAGACTTTGGATGAAATTGTCTGGGTGAATCACAGAATCATAGAACACTAGCAATGGATGGAATCCAAGATTCATGCAATCTAACCCTCCAGTTTTACAGATGAGAAAACTGAGTTCCTCATACTCTTCTCAGCTCACATGGTAAGTTGTTAAGATCCCAGTTCTAATAATACTCTGTTTCCTTGAAAGGTTTTCTTGCCTCGGCCTTCCAGACCCCCATCCCCAGTAGACACTGATCCTTTGCTCCTCCTTTTATCTCAAGCCAGAGAAAAATCAGAACTCTGGATCTATTCCTTCTCTTGGGCTGACTCCTCCTCTCTAATGGTTGTAGGCTGGTCTCCTCCAGCCTTCCTGTCTTGTATTCTTATCCTACCTTACTGAAGTACCCTTAGGATTTCCTAGACTTTTAAGTCACCTGTAGTTAACCATCCTATAAGGTTATCTGCTCCCTCAACAGAGAGGCAACTTATTAAGAACCAAAAAATTGATTTTCTCTTTAACTATTCCATAAGATTGCTCTGTTCCCTCAATAGTCAACTTAATAAGAATAACAAAATATTTGATTTTCTCTTTAACTGTCCTATAAAGTTACTCCCTCCCTCAACAGAGAGGCAACTTATTAAGAACAACAAAATATCTGCCTTTCTGTTGAACTGTCCTATAAGGTTTCTCCCTCCCTCAACAGAGAGGCAACTTATTAAGAACAACAAAACTGCTTTTCTGTTTCCATCTTCAGTGCTTACTTGGCACGTAGCAAACAATCCAAAAGGCTCTTTCAACAATCCATTCACTCCCCATCTTAGACTGTCAGCCCAAAGAGGAATGATGGCTCCATCACCCCCTCCACTGTGCTCAATCCAGACTCAGTAAACTGTTTGCTGGTCTCATTTGGGGAAAATGATACCCTCAGATGGAAACCTTTTATAATGCACTGGCCCGATTTTACGAACAAAAAAAAAATAGGACTTATTGGGGGGTAAAAATGCCTGGCACATGTCTCGAGTGAAGATGGAGCCTTTGTAGACGACCTTCAAAGAGCCTGTTGTATAAACAGAGAATTTTTATCATTCCTCCAGAATTATCCCTGCTATTAAACGAGTGTTCCTCCATCAAAGCCACATTGCTAGCTTATCCAACCGCTCTTCTGGCCTTGGGGCGGCACACACTTTTCCACTTTCTCTCATGTAACCCTCTTGGCTACTGTGAATGGTGCAGAAACCCACTTCAAAGTCAGCACAGGGCAGGAACCGGACCAAGGAGGCCAAGATGTGGAGAATGGGAGAAGATGGAAGATTTGGAAAGGAAAACAAAAGCCTCGACAAATATTTCCATTTTTAACTCTGTAAATAGTCCAGCACCAGCAAACAGCAAAAGAAGTATTTTTATTTAAATGAGCAACAGATGAACTCTGAGACCCTTTCCCAAGTGACCAGTAGTTGAGGTCGACTAAAATTCTCAGACCTGATATGGACTTTAGACAATGAACCAGAAACTTTCCTCTTCCTTTACCATTAAAAAAAAATGTAGAAGAGGAGCCCTGGGAATTGCTTATTTGCTTGGTGCAATGTATGTACTTCATCCAGAATGAGAAAGACGCGTGTATTACAAATCCTGTGTGGCTCTAAACAAATTGCTTAATTTTCTCCCAACCTTGGTTTCTTCCTTTGTAAAACTGGAAGAAGACTAGTACCTGGCTATCTAGGGTGATACACTGGATGAAGTGAGAGATCTGGAGTCATGAACACTCATAATCCTGAATTCAAATCTGGACTCAGACACTTCCTAGCTGTGTAATCCTAGGCTAGTCACTTAACCCTGGTTACCTCAGTTTCCTCACCTGTAAAATGAACTAGAGAAGGAAATGGCAAGCTCTTCCAATATCTCTGCCCCAAAATAGCTCAAATGGGTCATGAAGACTTGAAAATGACTGAAACTGACTGAACCTACCTCCCAGAGTTATTGTGAGGATTAGAAGAGATACCATTTGAGCCATGTTTAATAAACCAAAAGGCTAATATGTATTAATGCTTGTTATGATGATGATGATGATGATCTCTTAGGCTCTAAGTTCACAAAGCTATTATGCAAATGTAAAATTTAGTTAAGTTATAGTTCTTCCCTTCATGAATCAGAGTATATAATATGGAAATAGAGAGCTCCCAGATCTTAAGTGTTAAAACAATGATGTGAATCAAAGGGGGACACATGTTGCAAAGGGAAAAAAGGGGCATACTGAATCTAACATTTTGGCAGCAGATACTACGGCTATTACATTCTAGGCAGACCCCTCAGCCCCTTCGTGGCTCAGTTTCCTCACCTCTCAAAGAAAGGGGTAGATGACTTTTGATGTCCTTTCCCTTCTAAATCTATGCTTCTGTGAGGCTATTAAGTAGTAAGATTGGAGAAAACGTCAAAGAAAAAATGACTTTTGAGTTGAATATAAAAGATAGGAATTCAAGAGCTATAGAAGACATTGAAAGTGGTAAGTGGGTTCCTGTAAGAGTAGAAAGTGATGGGTTCACATTTGAAATCTGACATTCTAATTGCTATGCAATTCCCAGATAGGCCCAGACATTAAACATTAGTTTCCCTTTTTGCAAAATGGAGGAGTGGGGATAGACAATCTACAATACTTTCTTCTTCTCAGGCTCTCATCCTGGTCCAATGAAGACAGGTAATTAAATTTGAAATGAAATTAATTTAATTAAATTAAATTAAAAGAGGAATGTTGGGGCTCTATCACCCCCTCCACTGTGCTCAATCCAGACTCAGTAAACTGTTTGCTGGACTCATTTGAGGAAAATGATACCTTTAAATGGAAACCTTATATAATGCAGATTTGAGCTTTATGCATTTGAACTCATTACAAACTTTTGGAAATTCCATCCAACCTGTAATTATTAAGTGGCTGCTCTATGTGGTATGGTTGTATAATGCATAATTAGTCTAAATGGGATCAAAATCCAACCCCTAAAATGGTTTAAATGCAGCTTTTAACATCCTGAGGATATGAGCATGAGCAGGTTGGTTAACATCTCAGTGCTCTAGGCAACTTCAATGAAATTATAGATTCAGTCCCTGTCTTGGTCACCATGATCTATGCCAGTTGCTTGTAATGAAACTAAGTGGGAAGCATTCTTGGTCTCATGGAACTTACATACTAAGAGATCAGAGGGAAGGGTTAAAAGTAGGGGGATATAATGTGTAAGCAAATAGATATAAACATATAATTGGAGAAAGAGAAGGGCATTAAAATTTGAAAAAGATATTAAAAACATTAGAGAGCATAGGAATATATAAAGTTTTCCTTAAAAATGATCAATAGTATCTATTTAAAACCATCAGCAAGCATCATATGTAATGGGCATAAAGTAGAACCATTCCCAATAAGATAGGGGTGAAACAAGGTTGCCCATTATCACCCTTATTATCAATATTTTACTAGAAAGGTTAGCTTTAGCAATAAGAGAAGAAAAAAATTAAAGCAATTATAATACGTAACAAGAAAACAAAATTATCACTTTTGAAAATGATATGGTGGTATCCTTAGAGAATCCTAGAACTAAAAACTACTCCAAACAATTAACAAATTTAGCAAAGTTGCAGGATACAAAATAAATCCACAAAAATCATGAGTATTTCTATTTGTTACTAACAAAGACCAGCAGCAAGAGATACAAAATGAAATTCCTTTTAAAATAACTGCAGATAATAAAAAATATCTGCCAAGACAAAGTCAGGAACTATGTGAACACAATTACAAAATACTTTCCACAGAAATATCTGGAAGAACAAAAGATCAAGAATTTCGAGGGAATTAATGAAAAAAAAATACAAATGAAGAAACTAGACATTGACTATGACCTAACACCCTATACCAAGATAGATCAAAATAGACCAATACCTCAATATTATCAGCAAATTAGGAGAACAAAAGATAGTCTACCCCTCATATCTGCGGAGAAGGAAGATATTAATCACCAAAGAACTAGAGCCTACCTGTACCAGACCCAAAATTATAAAGCAGCTGTCATCAAAAACATTTGGTACTGGCTAAGAAATATAGTAGTTGATCAGTGGAAAAAATTAGGTTCACAGGACAAAACACTCAATGACTATAGTACTCTAATATTTGATAAACCCAAAGACTCCAGCTTCTGGGATAAGAACTCACCATTTGAAAAAAAAAATGCTGGGAAAATTGGAAAATAACATAGCAGAAACTAGACATTGACCATGACCTAATACCCTATACCAAAATAGATCAAAATAGACCAATACCTCAATATTATCAGCAAATTAGGAGAACAAAAGATAGTCTACCCCTCATATCTGAGGAGGAGGAAGATATTGATCACTAAAGAACTAGAGTACATTATGACATACAAAGTGGATAATTTTGATTATATTAAGTTAAAAAGTTTTTGTATGAACAAAACCAATGCAGACAGATTAGAAGGAAAACAAAAAACTAGGGAGAAAATCTTTTCATCTAAGGGTTCTGATAAAGGCCTCATTTTTGAAACATATGGAGAACTGACTCAAATTTATAAGAATACAGGCCATTCTCCAATTGACAAATGGACAAAGGATATGAACAGACAATTTTCAGATGAAGAAATTAAAACCATTTTTAGCAATGTGGAAAAAATGTTCTAAATCACTATTGATCAGAGAAATGCAAATTAAGAAACTGAAGTACCACCTATATACCTCTCAGATTAGCTAAGATGACAGAAAAAGACAATGATAAATGTTGGAGGGGATGTGGGAAAACTGGAACACTGATGCATTGTTGGAATTGTGAAATGATGCAACCATTCTGGAGAGCAATTTGGAATTATGCCTAAAGGGCTATCAAAAGTGCATCCCCTTTTGATTCAACAATCTCACTACTGGCTCTATTTCCCAGAGAGATCGTAAAAAAGCAAAAAGAACCCACATGTGCAAAAATGTTTGTGGCAGCCCTTTTTGTAGTAGCAAGGAATGGGAAGCTGAGAGGCTGCCCATCAGTTGGAGAATGGCTGAATGAGTTATAGCATATGGATGTTATGGAATATTATGGTTCTACAAGAAATGATCAGCAGGATGATTTCAGAGAGGCCTGGAGAGACTTACAGGAACTGATGCTAAGTGAAGGAAGCATAACCAGGAGATCATGGTACATGACAACAAGAATATGCGATGACCAATTCTAGTAGACATGGCTCTTTTCAACAATAAGGTGATTCAGGACAATTCCAGTAGACTTATGATGGAGAGAGCCATCTGCACCCAGAGAGAGGACTATGGGAACTGAGTGTGGATCACAACATAGTATTTCATCTTTTTTATTGCTGTTTGCTTGCTTTTTGTTTTCTTTTACATTTTTTTCTTTTTGTTCTGATTTCCTTGTCTAGAATGATAATTATAGAAATATATATATAGGAGAATTGTACATATTTAATATATATTGGATTACTTGTTTTCTAGAGGAGGAGGTGGGAGAAAGGGAAGGAGATACAAATTTTGGAACACAAGGTTTTGAAAGCGTGAATATTGAAAACTACCTTTGTATATATCTTGAAAATTAAAAAAAACTATTATTAAAAATAAATAAAATGCAATTTAAAAATGTGAAAAAAATAAAAATTTTAAAAGATCAAGAGCTTTCTCTAGGAGGTGACATAAGAGATGAATCTTGAGTGAAGCTAAATATTCTAAGAGGAAGGAGCACAGGGGAATTAGCTTTCATCTTCTGAGACAAGTCAAGAGTAAATGAAGAAATAAATCAGGCACTAAATAGAATGAGAAAGTAAAGGTGAAACCAAAAACACTCAGAGACCCTGTCCTTTAGGTGCCCCAAACCAGAGCAATGGAATCCACTATGGTAACCGTAAATGTTTGCTTTCCCACGGAAGTTGCCAACACCAGCCAAGACCCAAATTTGATTACAGGGAACAATTAGACACATTTCCTGGGGGGCCTGTACTGTAGAACCTGAAATTTCCATGCAAGCAAAGGAGTAGCAGTTGACCTCTGGGAATTCTGCCCAGCTGCCTGGCCTTCTGGGAATTGGCCCCGGCGGCTTCGAGGGGGTCGTTCTAGGCCACTAATGTTCCCTGGAAACAGTCAGTAGGAGAGAACACTGAGAGCCCTTTGCTAAGGTTGAGGTACTCCCCAGTGGTGGAGAAGAAAGTAGAATGACCGAAGACTTAAGATTCTGCTTTTTTGGTCGATTGATCTAAGATGGTCTGTGAAATTCAACCACATCAAACTAGGACAATTGAAAGAAAAAAAACTGACTTCTGAGCATTTGAATCAGCACAGCATTGGTTTTTTTGGTCCCATTTCTTTGGTTTTTCCCCAAAGAAATTGGACAGAATTGTGCTATGAGTGCACCATCAGGTTCAGCGTCAAACCAGGAAATCATTTTAAGAGTGGGAGGATATTGTGTTATTGTTCTTAAGAACTGAAACTACTAACTTTTATGCCTGGAAAAATGCATATTGTGTTCCAGGCAAGGAATAAGAAACTTTTAAAATCAATGTTTGAAGATCTTATGAGGGGTCAGCCTGGGGGAGCAGGTCACCTTTGGGTAAATGGTATTTCTTATTTGAATTACTTCTCATTCTGGATGTTCAAGTCAGTCCACACTGCTGTAGGACTGTATGTATTATTGATGTCCTCCACATTTCCCATTCTAGGACAAAGCCCTGGTTGTCCCACCATAGTTTAGTGTGATGTAGCAAAAGATTTGGATTGGATGGAAGAGAAGAAATATGGTCACTATAGGCAGAAATATACCATGATCAGCCATTCAAATCCTGCAGCTACATGAAACGCTTGATAGAGTGCAGGCCTGAAGTCAGGAAGCCTCATCTTCCAGCTGTGTCACCCTGGATAAGTCATCCTGTTTGCCTCAGTTTCCTTATCTGTAAAATGCCTGGAGAAGGAAATATCAAACTGCTCCAGTATCTTTACTAAGAAAACTCCAAATGGGATCATGAAGAATCAGATATGATCGAAAAATGACTTAACAATGACTGAACTTTTGCAAAAGGCAATTTCTTCTTGATCCCTTTAAGGAAATTTACCAATACCTCCAAGAATTGATGTTCTTTTTCATAAATATTTCTGGCAAGTAAATGCAAGAGGAGCTGGGGCAGCACCTCCACAGGGACAACCACGGCATTGATTAATGCATTCATAGGTTAACTTTAAGGTTCCTTCCTTCTCGAGATCAGTCATCTACATCAGTCATCAGTCATTCCTATCCAAAGTCAAATTGGCTGGACCTTTCCCTGGAACATTTTCAACATTTTGGAGATTCTTTACTGGAAACCACATCAAAAAATTGACAAGGGTCATTTACTAATTGGCTACTAGGTGCCAAGGACAGAGCAAGGCTTTTGTGAATACAAGAAATCATTTCTAAAGTACAAGGGCTTGTATTCTAACCAGGGAGAAAACAGGGTAGAGTTGGCATAATACAGAGATGATACAAAATTATTAAGTACAGAACGTTATTCTCTTTTTAATAATCGACCTGGGGGAGAAGAGTACAGTTAAGTGCTTGGGGACCATGGTGGGTGTGGAAGAGTGGATGAGATAGAAGTATATCTCTGTTGATGTGATCACAGACTAATAGAATCCATCCTGGTCTCAAATGCTTTTGTGATTCTTTCCTCAGAAAGCAGGGACTGAATTATGGGAAGCCCTTCAACAAATGATTATTCCTTTCCCTTGAATACCCAAAAATGGCAGAGGAGAAAACTGAACAGTCCAGGGGTTTGAGGAGGTTGTCTTGTGGGAATCAAGGGAGGAGAAACTGCTTCTGCAAAATGTGCAAGGGATGGAAAACATTTTCTGGAATTCACTGGGAGCGTCAGAGAAGGGAGACTGGGAGAATCATGACACCTGCTTCTCAGATGTGGGCAGGGATCCAAGTCACGAGCAGAACTCTCCTGCACCAGTAAGCCCAGAGACCTTCCAGTCCTCAGACTTAAAGGTGGGATTCCCAGCAGCTGGAGGCAACTATTTATTCATCTAGCCTTGTAGTATTAACTTACTCCTCTCCCTCATGCTTTTTTCCTCTTCTATTTCTCCCCCTTCCCCTTTTCTCCTTCCCTTTTTCCTCCTCCTCTTCTTCCTCCCCCTATTTTTCCTTTTTCTCCTCCTCCTTTCTCCTTCATTCTCTCTCTCACTCTCTCACATAACTGATGAGTGTCAGGAAAACAGCCAGGAGTTGGTGGGTGAAACCCTCTGCATTGAGGTCCAGAAGACACAGATTCAATAATACCCTACTCCAGAATCTTATTAGCTCGATGAATGAACAGAGGCACTCCATTTAATAGCTCTGAGCCCCCATTTTCTCCTGTGTAAAAAGTGGGTAATGAGAAAAGTGCCTCCCTTGGCTTATAGATTTAGGTCTGATTATTGTCTTCAGGCCTTGGGAAGTCTGTTACATGAGTGAGGCAGGAGCCAGAATTTGCCTGGAGAGGGAAGCTACTACCCCTTCTTGGACCACCCTCTGTTCTAAAAGTTTGAAGGAGACATCGCAAGATCCTTATCCAAAAAGCCTGGAAAGACAATCTCCCAAATGGTCAGACCTCCTTCCATCCCCCTCTGGCCAAAGTGGTCCAACAGCCACCATTGGAGGAAGAAATCATTGAGAAGAAGGGACCCTCCCTCCTGATCATTCACCTGCTGATCCACAGCCATCAACCCTCCAATCAACACAAAAGCTCCAGAGGGGAAGCAGCTCTCAGTCCCAGCCCTGAGTGCCATCCTCCCAAAAAACAACCCCTAGGGCAGCCATCTTCACCAACTGCCCATCACAGGGCAGGTGAGATGGCCTAGCTGAAGCAGCCTGAGGGAGAGATGGGAGGCAAGTCGAGCACCAGCACCGTCTGGACCACTGTCCCCTCTCAGACCTTAATCAAGATAAGCCAGGCCCCTAAACCCAACAGCTTTGGGAATAATGAGGCTTCCAGCTCCAGATCCTCAGACGCAATGCTGTGGAGTTGTCCATTGATGATCGTTATTGTAGGTGACACAGACAGATCTATTGAAGACTTAGAAAAGGAAGTCCTTGCTATGAAAACTTCTGGCATTGTCCAATGATCAGACATTAAAAACTGATGGGATTTTGTCAGTGAAAATCACATTAAATTTAAGTCCTGACCATCTACTTTGCTGCTCTCCCCTCATTACTACAATCCTCCCCCTCTCAAATAAAGCTGAAACTTTCCATATTTCCTCCCCATAGAATGTGAGCTCCTTGAGGTAAGGACCGTCTGATTTTCTTTCTATCCCCAAAAAGTTGGCAGAGTGCTTTGCATAGAGTAAGTGCTAAATACATGTTCTATTCATTCAAAAAAAAATCAGATTTTTTTCTGGTTCTGAAGGGGCTAAATTAGGAACAGTGTGAAAACTGCAAAGAGGGAGAATGAACCATAATGTCAGAAAATTATACAAATCTCTTAATAAATAGGTCTATCTCAAAGTAGGACGAGTCACTCTGGAGCAATGGAATTTCCACCCACTGAAAGCCTCCAATGATGACTTGGGGGCATGTGACTTAGTCTAGATGGCCGCTCCAATCTATGACTTTCTGTGATCCTCTCTGATAAAATGTGTGCTATATATTTGAGAGGAAATCCTCTCTGATAAAATGTGTGCTATATATGTGAGAGGATATGCTAGATCTCTTTCCCTGAAATAGCAGATGGGATACTGCTGGGGACTCGGGCATGCCATCGACATTCTAGACCCCACATCCAGGTAAAGAGTCAGGAGCAATAATATTTAATAATAATCCTTATAATATTTGGGGAGTTGATCCTCACTAGGTTTTTTCATTGTTTTTGATTAAAAATCACATGCAATGCTGCTCAAATTGTCGATTTGTACAAAGAAAGAAACCAAAAGATCAGAGTGGAATGGGATTGGCTATTAATCTTTGAAATGTCCAAGGAATCTTTCAGTTATGGGATCATGAGGAGTTTGGGTACCATGCTAACTAATCTTGTTTGATGATATAAGAAAATTAAGGCATTATTAGTTTCAGGGAACATTGTCACTTGACCAAGTTGTATGATAGCATCAAGAAGGGTCTTGAGAGATCTTGTAGTCCAAATTCTTCATTTGTGAAGGACTCTTAGCAGCCTACAGAAATAAAATGACTCATCCAGATCACACAGCTAGGAAGGAGTAGAACCAAAATTTGAAATCAATTTCCCTAAGTCTAACGCTAACTATATTACCACTGCATCAAGGAAATAAAATATGAGCAAAGTGTTCCTTCCTTGGAGAGGAGGGAAGCAGAATAGCTCATTGAAGAGTACTAGTTTTTGGTGTCAAAGGATGAAGTTCCAAATCCCAGCCCTTTTATTTATACTCTGTTCAACATGGATAATCTTGATTTCTTTGAAACTGAGTTTTTTCTTTTTGCCATTTGGCTAATTCTGGTTTCCAAGGAGTTGTTTTCTTCATCATTTTCTGTACCTCTTTTGACCATGTTGTTAATTTTGTTTCCCTAATTTTGTTTTGCCTTGCTCTCATTTATTTTTTCTCTGCTGCTCTTATTTGCCTTTTTAAAAATATTTTTTACCATTAAAAAAATCTTTTTTTTTGGCGGGGGGGGGGATTCTTGCTAGACTTCTTTGCAATCTGTATTTTTCTCTCTTTTTTGATTTGTCTTCATGTCATTTCTTCTTCTAAGTTTATATCTTGAAAAGTTTTTTTTTTAATGGGCAAGTCTTTTCTTTCTTGCTTTCTTTTTGCTATTTGCTTATTTTTCCAAACTCTTTGTTGACTTGGGACTTTATGTTAGATTTGGGCTCTGGCGGAGGACAGGTCAGAGTGGTCACCATTCCAAGTTTCAGGAAATTGTTTTCACAGAACAATCTGGGAGCCTATAGGTTTTTCGTACTTGCAATGTGATGCCATCCATGGAAAGGGTTGGTCAATGCCTTCCTGGTCTTTCTTGACTATGACCACTCCTCTCTGCCCTGGAACTAAGTAATGGATAACAAAGCTGTTAGATGACATCCAATCCTTCTCCTAGGGCTAGTGCAGAGGTCTCCTGGGATCTCTTTCTGACCAGCTATGCAGATCTCTTACTGTCCCTGGGTTCTATTGCTAGCCCTGCTTCCAGTCATGACATGGTCAGCTCCCTACCAAAGTATCTACAGACTTTTCTGTCTTCCTAAGCTTTCCTTCACCAGAAAAATGACTCTGACTTTTTCTTACCTTCCTCACTCAGAATTCCATTTAGTGTTTTCTGTGGCTGTTTTTAGGAGGGATTTTCAGGGAAGATCTGGCAGTTGTGACCTTTCATTCCATCATCTTGATTCCACCTTCTAAGCCTCATATGTCCAAAGAGAGGACTGGATTTGATGACATCTGAAGTCACTTCTTGTTTTAATCCTCTGACCCCATGAAAACCAGCTGAATTTCTAGATCTTCCCGAAGACTCAAATAAATAAACAAGCAATTTAATTTCCTACATAACTAAAATCAGTCTTCCAAAGGAAAAGAAAGGACTGAGAATTTCCATCCCAAGATTTTTACAGGAACAAAGCTCCCCAAGTCATCAGTTCATAGTGCATTTAGTGAGGGTAGCTTACCTGTGTTACAAAGACAGGGTCCTTGACCTACACACACTGGCCAGGGCCCCCCGAAATTCCCCAATGGGTCCCCAACCCAGGAGGCCACAGACTCTGCTCCTCAACAGAAAATTGGTTTGCTCCCCACCTAACACTTGTCTCTTGTAGCCCCCATTAGCTTTTACTCTTCCACCCTTGCTGGATAACTGGGGCTCTGGTTTGAAGTGGATGCACTCACATAAATAGCCTCTCTTGCCAGAATCGCCACAGGCACATATTTCTCTTTCAGTGGTCCTGGGAAGTGGTTTGTTAAACTATTGTTCTCAATTAAAAACTGATGTGTTTGTTCAGTCCAATATGGGTCGCTGCTTGGAGTGAAAGATTCCCTTGACATGGCAAAACCTCTAATTGTCACAAGTCAGTGCCAAGTAGGTCTGAACCGGACGCTGCCCCGGGTTTCATTAGTGGCCACTGGATTCCATGAACAACCAGATAATGAGAGCTTTGCTCCTCTTTGCTGAGCAAACAGTCTCGCCTTTTAATCAAGGCAATGGATGAAAAAGCTTACTATCACAAAGTCTGGTGAGCCCCCCTGGGGCATCTCTGGTGACCCCGCGACTTCTGAATCCCAACGGGTCCTGGGAGTGGGGCTCCGGGTCCCTACAAAACCCAGTTACCATTTCTTTGGACGGATGCTAAGGAGATTTGCTAGAGAGGCCCATGTTTGAAATTTCCAATCGCCACATGTGGAGAGGAAGAGAAAACTCTGGACCCTTTTCTTCCTATGTTTCTCCACTTTGCGGGCCGGCATCTATTGGATAATGATGATATTTGGGCTGCAAAGACACGCGTCACCTTGGAACGCTGCTCCAGACTGCTGTGATGTATGTAAATCTCCATCGCTCTCCCTACTTGGACATGCGAAGGTTCAGACAGCAAACTCAGGAAACCCGACCCGCCTGGAGAATGGGCCAGCTTCTCCGCGGGTCCTTCCTTTTCTCCTGGGCGGGAGCGGAATCTGAGATCCTGCACTTAATGGTTTGCAGGCGTATTTTTACCCTCTGCAGCGGCAGCCAAGCCAGCCTCCCATTAGCCTCTTACAGGTGTAATTAGCGCCTGCCACCTGATTTTGAGGGGGCAAGTGGATAATTGAGCCCACAAGGTAGGAGGAGCTATTTGAGAGAGCTGGCTGGAAGTTGGGGGCCATGAGGCCTTCTGGGGATCCTCTTTAGAGATGGATTAGGCAGAGGCCAGGGCAATAGAAGGCAGAGCCTCTAATCATCAGCTCCAAAATAGGAGTTTGGAGATCCTTCAGGGCTCTTGGAAGGTTCCAAGATGCTCTAGCAAACTGGAACAGGGCACTATTAAGTGGCAAGAGTGGCAAGGGATAAGGAACAGAGGAGTCATTCAAAGAAGAAATAAGCAATGGGAGATGAGGAAAGATATACAACAGCTGAAATCTCTGAATAAAAGACCCCCCCAAAAAAGACGTGACATATTGGAGCCAAAGCATGAAGTTAAATCAAGTCAAAATAAATTTATTAAGTGTCTACTGTGTGCCTTAAAAAAGCAGAACTGAAAAATAAAAAATTTTCAAAGAATGTTGACATATATCATATTTGATTCCTATAGCAAGCTTATTAGACAGGTAAGTTGTATTATCTCTATTTTCTAGACAATAAATTGAAATAGAAATTTTCTAGACAATAAATTGAAATCAATAAATTGAGATCAAGTAAATTCCATAAAGGCATGTATATTTATGATATTTTTAGTATAATTTCATTCTCTGAAAATATCTGAGAAATATTCTTGAGAGTTGTTTTGGTGCTATTTTCCTGTTTGTGAAATTTTATTTTTAAAAAAGGACAGAAAGGGAAGAAAGAAAAGAAAGAAAAGGAGAAAGGAAGGAAGAAAGAAAGGAAGGAAAAGGAGAAAGGAAGGAAGGAAGAAAGGAAAGAAAAGGAGGAAGGAAGGAAGGAAGGGAGGAAGAAAGGAAGGAAGGAAGGAAGGAAAGAAGGAAAGAAGAAAGGAAAAAGAGAAAGAGAAGGAAGAAAGGAGGGAAGAAGGGAGGAAGAGAGAATGAAAGAGAAAGAAAAAATGTTGGCAATTAGCTTGTATTCTGAAAGTTAATCCTTTTTATGGGGTGGGGGAGCAAGAAGTCGAACCAACCAAACAGGGGGATTAATCACAGGAATGTTAAGGAAAAGCAGGGCTCCCTTTCCAGATGCTTATCTTCTTCTTCTTCCAAACAGCAAGAACAGGTGGTGGGCGACAATGCCAGGAAGGATTTCCCAAAGTTGAAATCTGAAGAGCAAAATTTGTCTTTGCTTCAGAACTGGGAAGAGCTTGAGAATCTGTAACTAGGGTGAGAATTAAAGGGGAGACCTAGAGACAGAGGTGGGGAGAAAGGCACAGACAGAGACCAGAGGCAGGGAGAGATCTACATAGGAGAGAAAGTGGCAGAAGGAAGGAAGAGAGAGAAAGAAACAGAGACAAAGAAGGAGAAGAGGGTGAGAGAGAAGGGAGGGAGAAAGAAACAGAGGGAGAGAGGGAGGAAGGGAATGTGTGTGCGTGCATGTGTGAGTGTGTGTGTGTGTGTGTGTATGTGTGTGTGTGTGTGTGTGTGTGTGTGTGTGTGTGTGTGTGTGAAACAAGTCAAAGACAGAGAGGGTCAAAGAAAGAGAAATAAAGAAATAGAGAATGGGAGTGGGGAGGGAGATTTGAAGTTTGGGAATATTTATCAGGACTTTCACCTGGGGAGATGTGGGTGATTCTGTCTGATCCAATAGCCCTAGAATCAATACAATTTAATCCCTTTCTTTGTGGCCCAGCCACACTGGCTATTTGCTCATGGCTTTCAGGGAACCAGAAGCAAACACTTGAGCTGAAGTCCAGTCTGCTGCCATAGGAATGTCTGGAAGGAAAACACAAGTTGTTTTGTGGGATGTCTCTGACAATCTCCAATCAAGGCCTGGTTGATTATCTTGCCACAATCCAATGATCAATTCTCAGTGAGGAGAGGGTGGATATGTCTGAATCTGGGGTATTTGCCTTTGCTTCCAGAACCACTGGAATGTATACAGATGCTGTCTTGATGTGGGCCTAATTATGGCTGGAAGCAATGGGCTCTGAGGGGAAGTTAGTGGCCAGATATGAGCTCAGAAACCAGTCCCTGTGGAAGATGTCCCTTAGCACACTCTGCAATAAATTACTGAAAATGTCCACGGAAGAGTAAATAGATATGGGTGACTTGAGTGTTGGATGAACCTGGGACCAAGAATTCATCAACAGCATTTCCGAGAGGGACATTATGTTCCATTTGTATAATGGAGAGGATCTCCACTGTAACATTCTGCCATGGGAAGCCAATCTTTTTTTTTTTTTTGCTTGGGGACTTTCCTATGAGAGAAAGCCCACTCTTTTGTAAAATATATAATTGAATTTTGAAATTAATTCACAATTAGAGAGAGCCACTACTTCTTGAAGTGCTTCGGGATACCGAAACTCTCAGGAAGATTATCCTAAAGACAATTTTAATTTGCCTCTTGGCAACTTCAACCCAATGGTCTAAGTGCAAATCAATTTGAAAAAGAATTTCTAAGTGTTCCCTTACAACAGACATAAAGACAAGATCCAAAATCCTTGTTTCCCAGGCCTAAGCACAAATATCAACCTTCCCCAGGACAATCCTTAAAATACTTGGAGATAGCCGTCATGTCTTCATCCCTACCATCACCACACCCGAGTCTTTTCTTCCCCTGGCAAAGCTCCTCCCTTCTTTCGAATGACCCTAGTATGACACTGGTCTGGAAATTCCTTTATCTGTTCATATTCTCCATCTTCCCAGCACCTCTAATCCTTGCTCTTCCTCACCATGACCTCTAGTTCTCTTGGCCCTCCCTCCGTTCTTTGCCAGGCTTTCATCCTAGCCCTAGTCATACTCTTCCCTTTCCCAGAATGACCCCATGCTGAACCAGCTTAACCTTACACTGTGTTTTCCTATTGAGTCCCTTTCCCCTTAAGTTTCCCCTTGTCCCATTAACTTTCAGCCTCAGATAGACTACAGACATCTTAAACTCCATATATCCAAAGCTGAACTCATTCCCTCCCCCCCATCACCACCATCTGCCCTTTTTCTCTACTGCCAGTCATCCAGACTTAAAGTCCAAAGGGCATTCCCTCCTCCTCCTTCTCTCTCTCTCATCCAGTGTGTCCCCAAAGTCTGTACCTAAACCCCTGGAACATCTATTGAATGTGTGCCCTTCTCTGCTCTAGCACTGCCAAAGTGTTAGTGCAGACCCTCACCATCTGCCCCGGGACTATTATAGGTGGGTCTGCTACCTCCAATTTATCTCTAATCCATTCTTCACTCAGCTATCAAGTGATCTTCTGAAAGCACTCCTTCCACTCGATAAACTCACTCAATAAACAATAAAAAGCTCGCTTTTATATCTAGTACCCAAAAGAAAATCCTCTATTTTACTTCAAAACCCTAACCTGGTCCTACCTTGAACTTGTAAAATTGATTTTTAACCAATGTATGATTTTAAATCCATCCCTTTTATAGATCATCCAGATTGGTCCTACAAATATCTTTTTTGGATCTTAAGTGTGATCACTATGCTGGGTGACTCCGGGCAAGGCACTTCACTCTCTGTGCCTCATTTACTCATGTAAGACGAGCTGAAGAAGGAAATGGTGAGCCACTCTAGTATCTCAGCCAAGAAAATCCCAACTGGGATCATGCAGAGTTGGATATGACTGATACACTAAATAATATCTCCTTTGTTCCTCACAACAAAAAGTAGACAATATCGTTATCTTCATTTTACATATGAGGAAACTGAGACTGAGAAACTAAGCTAGGAAATATCAAAGGGGGGAATTCGACTCAAGTCCTCCCTACTCCAAGGCCAGCACCCTGTTCTTTAGGGCCACCTAGTTTCCTGTCACGTGTTAACAATCCTTCTGCTAGTTTGATAGGAACACCATGATTCAAGTCATTGATAAATTATGTGAAACAACACAGAACCGAAGACATACTTCCAGGGCTGGCTTACTGGAGACCTCATTTCAAGTTGACATCAAGATTTTAATTAAAGACATTAATGACTTCAAGTTGTGTCTGCTTATTCCACAAGATATGAATCCACTCAACTGGATGATCACCTAGCTTACATCTCTCTAACACAGAGAAGCACAGATCTCAGAGGAGATTTTGCCCAAGGTTTTGTTGAAAACCAGATAAACTCTACAATATTTCTTCTTATTTGCCAGTCTAAACCCCATCTCCCCCCCCAAAAAAAAAGAAGAAGAAGACATGCTAGTGGTTCTTTGTGATCCCCAATGTCCATCCTTTTAATATAAGCTTTACTGCTTTACTGAGAGACAAAGACAAGCTTATGGGTCCAGTTATTTATAAGTTATCACTCCAAGTCAGACTCCTTAAGGGCAGATTTTTTGCCATTCTATGTTTACCCATTACTTAGCACAGTGATTAGCACAAAGTAGGTGCTGGTCAACAGTCTGACTGGCTGGCTCTATAGTTTTCAGACTCCCACTTCTTTTTAAAATCGTATAGCATTTCTATCATTTCCCATGATCCTTTAGGCTCAGGGAGGGAGGCTCAACAGCCATATTTACCAAGTCTTTCAGTATCAGGACATGTAGTTCATATAAGATTAATTACTTGAACTTATTAAGAGCAGCAAGATATTGTCATATCGTAGCTCAGGCGTCTTGGGTCTCAATTTTCTACTACCCAGTTTTGTCCAATGCTTTCTAATACAAAGGTTATTTTTCTTACCAAAGACAACACGAATTAAACAATAACAACAGAGGAGTGAAATGGTTTGGGCTCTTCTCTATCACACACACACACACACACACACACACACACACACACACATGTTCTCATTCTTGGTATTTTTTCTCAGCCTCAAACTATACTGAACTTTGGGTCCCCACTTTTTTTTTTTTCTAGAACTGCACTATGTTATTGAATACAACTTTGTAATACCCTTCCTATTTTCATAATTGGTACACAAATTTTAAAAATTCTAAATTCATTAATAAATTCTACAGGCTTTTGCTTTTTACTTAGATACATTCTCTTCCTTCCACATATCCACACTTCTTTCTGCTTTGCTGTAATAATTTCTGTTTATATCTTCAGATTTTTATTCTTCATAGTTTAGAAAATTTCAGGATTTGGAAATCCCTATTGCTATGACTTACCTGAAAAATTCTGCACTATGAGATCTTATTCTTCCTTTCTCTGAAACCTGTGAAGTCAATTTTCCCTAACTATAGGGGCATATGGCCAGTTTTCTTATCCTCTCTCTTGATTTTCAGAACAATTGATCATTTTAACCCAAAGTTTCCATTCCCTTCCCTCCAAAATCTTAGGCCACCTCTTTCTTCTTTGTGGGTAAGAATTAGGTCTAGAGCTAGACACATCCAATGTCCATCCTTTTAATATAAACTTTACTGCTTTATTGAGAAACAAAGACAAGCTTATGGATCTAGTTATTTACAAGTTGTCACTCCTTGTCAGAGCTCCTTGAATGCAGATTTTTTTGCCATTCTGTCTGCCCAGCACTTAGCACAGTGATTGGCACAGAGTAGGTGCTTCTGTCTGACTATTGCTTCCTTCTCATTCTGAAGGAATAAATAATAAATGAATAAAACATTGATTTAAATGCTACCTGATAAATCCAAAAGATACAAAATAAAATCAAATCTTGCCCTCAGGAAAGGAAAAAGTTATAAATAAATTTAGGTTGGGGTTCTTTAAGTTAAAATAAAATGGGGATGATAGGATGGGGGTGAAGCTGCTAGGAGAGAAGATTGACAACCTCCATCCAGGAACAAAGACAGAGTTCATTTATTCCTGGTTCCTGGATCTAGAAAGGGTCTGGGACGGGAAAGAATAAAAAGGCACAGGGAAGTACCCAGAGAGTAGGGAGTGAAGAGAATGAAGGGAAGCATGGCTGAGGCTTCCCTGGAGATAGCAATTCAGGAGAAGCAGTTAAGTAATTCTTACCTGATATGCTTTTGGCAGAGACATCTCAGCAGATGTCCAGATAATTGAAGTCCTCCATCACTATTAAATCATGCCTTCATGCCAGGCTTTTGATTTGTTTTCCAAACTCCTCATCTGTTTTCTCATTCTGTCCTGGTGGTCTAGAGAAGACTCCCTGGACAATATTGCTTCTGTTTCTACCTCTGCTGATCTTCATCTGATTCTCTCTAGCATGATTCCCTCTTGTGGTTCCTGGATGTGCTCCTTGTAGTATATCTTCATAATATATAATGAGTCTCTGTATCTCTTTAATCTAAAGAATTCCTTTTAAATAAGGTATTTCCTACTCGAGCCATATGCTACCAGAGATTCCATCCCACCATTGTCCAGTGATACCTAGCAGTTCAAATTTGTCTCCTTGAATTAGGATTTCTCCATCTCACATAAGACCCATACTCTGCGCATTTGAATAAAAACATCTGAGCCACAGGTTTAAGAAATGGTTCCTTTCTTGATCTTTTTTTCTCCTGTAAATTACGGGGCTTCTCTACTGCTCCACACTTCTCAATACATTACAGCTAGTCTCCAGCTTGGGGAAAAGACATTTGTTTCCCGTCTCTCTCACTTTGTTAAGGTGACAACTGAATGTCAGGTAAACATCTCTGAGAAACCATCATTATCAGAACCAATATATTTACTTTCATTTAATTGCCCCTTTTCTGAGTTAATGGTTTATTTAAATAGTTCTTGTATTTGTATGTAGCCTTTTACTTTTTGTTCTTTTTCTTGTTGATTTTGACCATTAGTCTAGAGTTCTTAGAAAGAATGTACCCAAGCAGATGACTACGAAGTAACTCTACTTCTGAAGTCATTTGTTTCGGATCTGTTACGGTGTAGCCAGCATGAAGTCTTTTGCTTGTAATTATTTATGTCTCACAATATCTTCCACTTTCCAGCTCCTTTCTTAAAGAAAGTCTCTCCAGTATTTGAGAAGCCTGAGTGATGTACATGTGTTAGCTCTTTAATTTCCCAATTCTGAACCACAGTTTCAAATATTTTTGGTGTGACAGCAGCAATGATTATCATCATAATATTAAGATCATACTTATCCATTTCTTAGGTGGTTTTTCCTGGTGGCTACCCTCACTTCAGCGTTACTGAGTATCAAGAGATAGATAGCCTTGGTTTGAAATTTCCTGCCACTTTCTACTTAGAAGCCTTTTGCTTATTTCTCTGGGGAAAAAAAAAAAGATCTGCATGGTCAGTGTGCCAGACTTGGAAGTAAGAAAGCTCAAGATTTAGATTTCATCTCTGATTTTTAATTGTGTGGCCTTGGAAGACCACTTCATTTCTCGATTCCCAGTTTCCTGCTCTACAAAATGAGAATAACACTGCTTGTCTACGTCAGATTATTTACCTAGTTGCTGGAAGGACCAAATGAGACAACTCTCTCTCTCTCTCTGTCTCTCTCTGTCTCTCTCCGTGTCTGTCTCTGTCTCTGTCTCTCTCTCTCTCTCTCCCTCTCTCTCTTTCTATACACACACACACACACACACACACATATATGTTTTTACTATATCAATACTATTACGATGATTCATGGTGGTCTGTTTGCTAATAAGTATCACAATGAGGCAAAGCAACTCTAGTCTGTTCATCTATGAGATAATGTTCTTGAAGATTTTTCTTGTTGCCAGTAGGGGAACCACTTAAACCGAATCAGTAAACTCCTTCATTTGTCTCCCAGAGCAGAACCTGGGAGCCATCCATCTACTGAGCTCTCTGATCTTTAGCTTGCTTGCTTCGTTTACCGTGAAACTGCCAATATGGCTAGGTTCACTTGCTTCAGTACTATCAGAAAATCAGCAATCACTGCTTAAGTACCTTATCTATGAGCCAAATGCTGTGCCAGATACAAAAAAAAAGGACGAGATAGTTCCTACTCTCAAAGAGCTAACAGTCTACTGGTTGGAAAGATAATGTCCTGAATCAATGAATTAACAAAAAGATTTTAAGTTTCTCCTATGTACCAGACATTGTGCTAGGCACTGGGGTACAAACAGAAATGAAATAGACCCTACCGTCCAAAAATTGCATTACATTGGGGGTGAAAAACATGTACACTTTCAGAGATACAAGCTATATTTTATAAATACCAAGCTATCCATTTAGTTGGTGTTGCATAAAGATATCACCATCACTTAAATGGTTTGTAGATGGTCTGAATAGGGTGTGATTATAAACACTATATGCTCCTCTTTCTACCATTATCAGGGTGAAAAAAGGAGGAAGGTACAAAACCTTAAGACTTTTTAAGGTTACCATGGCCAAGAAACTGATTTCTGGCTGCCTTCAAAACTTAGATCAAAGCCTACCTTATCTCGGAGGCTTTGAGCTATCCCCCTAGGTCTCAGTCTCGGTGTGTCTGTCTCCCTCTCCTCTGTCTCTGTCTCTCTCTGTGCCTTTTTCTCTATTTGTCTCTGCCTTTTTCTTTCATTCAAACACATGTGTATGTATGAGTATATATCTCTATAGATAGATTATAAATGATATAGATATTGCTTTTTACCCTAATACTAAATGCACCTATTTATTCATTCATTCATTTGCTTATCTAGTTGTTTGTTTATTGTCGAATGGAGCTGATCTGAGGGCAGGGACCAGACTTGTCTTTCTTTCTATTCCCGGCATTTAACAGAATATCTAATATATAATAAATGCTTTTTGTTTCCCTGACCTTGTGGCCAACCTCTTGCCTGGGGTCTTTGATCAGGAGACGGAGTCTCCTGGCGCTATCACTGTGACCTTTCCAACATGGCAGAAGCTGCCAGGTCTGAGCTCTGCCAGTTTGGCCTTAAAAGATCCGCGGTCCCCTTTATGTTACCATGATCTAGGAAAGAAGTACCTCACAGGGGAACTGAGTGGGTAGTGAGAGTAATGCTCCCAGAATGAGCTGAGGGCTGTAATTCCTACATCTCTTTCCACTGCAGAAGGCTCAGAGACTGTTTGGCAAGAAATTTCTCCTTTTGATCTTTAATAATAAGATAATTTATCACCACAGCCATGATTTTACTTTCATAGCTCAGGTAAATCTGTTGAAAATTCATTCTAATCCTGGGTATTGCCCAAGTACATTATGATGATCTATGGCTGGGATGGGAGGCTCCGGGTGATATGGCAGGTGCCTATATATAACTTATCCTTCTGAATTTTAGCCAAAAACATGAGAGCTCTACAGCTCCTGGAGATGTCCACTGGTGTGTGTGTAATGGTCTCGAGAGCCAAGCTGAAAATGAGTTCGACTTTGATGTTCCTTGGTTCCAACATGTTCTTTAAGCCCTCCTGACAAAATAACATCCTTATCTGGTAGGTCTTTGTTGTTGTTTTTTCTTATGTGAAGGCTTAAAAAAATGTTTCCACTAAGTAGGCCAGTTGTCGAATGAGTCCTCCTTGACTCACTACTTTTATCCGATGCTAAGATGTTTGTTCTCTTAGCCAAGACTGGCTTGTCTAGAATACCCCAGGACCTCTCTGAACAATTCTCTCAAGAAAGCTCCCTGATTGGCCCTTGGCAGGCTCTCACTAATTTCTGCAAAAACCACCACGTGGGTTTTCTTTGTAACTAATGTTATCTTCATGACACCATGCTGGCAGGATATGCAGCAGGCCCAACTTGGACATCCACCCATGGAGAGAGAGAGATAGGGATAGGAAGCGAGCCGAGGATTTCACTCGTACAAGGAATTCCCGGATGAAGAAACTCTTTCTACCAATGCGATCTGGCATCCACTCTGACCTTCAAAATCTGAGTTCCATAGGTCACAGACAGATTAAATGATTTGCCTATCCAGTAATCTGCACCTGGAACCACTTCTAATCACTTCTATCATCCTTGACCACAGATTTGGGGCCAGTCTTATGGGTCTTCACACCCTTCAAACTCATTGTGGTGTCTCTTCAGTCAAGAACCTTGACACTTGAGTTTTAAATGCGACATGGTTCAAAAGATCATCTTTTTAAAGTTTGTTGGGAGTACAGATTGACTTACATTGTTCAACGTCATGATTTTTTTTTAGAATTTTCCTTTTTTTCAGTGGACACACACTTATTTTCCTTCCCACCCATCTAGTCACCTTTGAGGAAATAAAAAAATAAATAAACTTGTAACAAAAATGCATAATCAAGGGGAAAAAAACCTCCTTATTGGCTATGTCCAAAAATATGTAGTTAGTCTGTATCTTAAATCCTATCTGTGTCACTTTTTTAAATGGAGGTGTAACAAATTTGTCATTTCTTTATCAGGAGCTGGGCAGCCTGTTCCCCTGGTTTCCATGTTGTTCACAGTTCTTAAGTCTTTCAAAGTTGTTTGTCTTCACAGTATTGTCGTCCTTGTATAAATTGTCCTGGTTTTCTCACTTCCCTCTGCATCAGTTCATACAAATCTTCAAAGATTCTCTGAAACCAATCCTTTCACCATTTCTTATGGCACAAGAGGATTTCCTCATTGCTACACACTGTAATTTCTTTAGCGATTCCCTATTTGATGGATACTTCCTTAATTTCCAGTTCATTGCTATAACAAAACAAGCTGCTATAATTTTTTTTTAATTCTATTTTTAAAATATTTGCAGACAGGCTGTTTTCCTATTTCCCTTATTTTTTCAATGACAAAGGGCTAGTAGTCATATTTCTGGATCAAAAATTATAAAGTAACTTTGGGGGCATAATTGCAAATTGTTTTCTATACTGGCCAAGTCAATTCACAGCTTCCAGAATAATGCATTAGCACGCACATTTGTCTGAGGTTCCTTCAACACTTATCCTTTTCTTTTTTTGTCTAGTCTGTCATCAGTCCTCTCATTATACAGAGGAGAAAAAGAAGGCCCTATCAAGCTTGAAGGCTTCCCTTAAAGGCTTGACAAATGAAGCTCAGCAAGGCTTACTACCAGTCTCTCTTCCCGTCCCCCACCCCTGTGTGTGTGTGTGTGTGTGTGTGTGTGTGTGTGTGTGTGTGTGTGTGTGTGAATTTCAGGCCAGATAGATAATAAATGTCTAGAAAGACAAATGGAGAGATCGTCAAATGGATGCAGATGCAGATAAACAGATACATAGATGGGTAATAGACAAATTATAGATGGATGGATAGAAAGAGGTAGATTATAGTTGGATAGATAGATAGATGGAGAGATGAATAGATTGGTAAATGGATAGATGATAGATAGATAGATCTTGGCAATAGAAACGCCTGAGAATTTTTGGTAAAGATGATCCTCATAATGATAGAAATTGAGCACTAACTCTTAGCTTTTCTCGTCTCCCAGCTCCCAACCCTTATTTTCATCAAAATTATCTTGCCCCCACTTAGTTTTTGTATTGTGTTTCTCCCCATAGAATGAAAGCTCCTTGAGGGCAGGAATGGCTTTATTTGTGACTTCTTATTCTTATCTCAAGTATAATTCATGACATAGTATTTGAGGCTTTATAGATGCTCATAGATTGGTTGATTGACTGAATTGTAAGTACAGAATGATTGGATAGTTACTCCTTGCTGTTAATATGCCGAGTGTTCTTTGGTTTAAAAGCTCACAAAGTCATCATTCTGTTCCTCTGAACAATGTCATGAATTCTCAGTTTGTTCAAGAGTTCACCCCAGGTCTAAAAGGATCCTTAATGATCAGTTAATTCAGCTCATTTGTGTTGGAAATGAGCTTCAGAGCACCATAGAATGACAGAGCCAGAAGGGACCTTAAAAAGCTTCTAGCCAAACACCAGGATTTTGGAAGTGAAGTGAATGGTCTGTCTGAGGCAACACACAGTTACATATGGCTAGGATGGTGGGTCTCCATGAACTTCGTGCCGGGGATCTTTCCATCAGGTTACCCTTTTAGGTGCTGTGCTCTTTCCCCAAACTATGATGGTAGCCAGTGGCTCCCACCATCCTCTGTTCTTCATAAAATCGTAAGATATAGGGAAAACTTGGTCAACAACTTAATACTCGGTGTTTTTCCAAAACATACTGATTTTGCATTTCCGCATCTGCTTAACACTAGCATGGCACAGGGGGAAAAGAATTGACTCTGGAGACAGACATTTTGGGTCCAAACCCACTTCAGTGAACTTGAACAAGTTGCTCCACCTCCCTTATCCTCAGTTTCTTTGACTATACAATGAGGGATACACTCAACGTCCTCTGAAGGCCCTTCCAACTTGAAACCCGTGACTAGATAAACACTAAGGGATGTCTCCTATGGCCAGGGAATGAATGGCTCTGGCCCAGTGGATGGCACCTTTTCCTGGTCTCTAAGAAGACATTTGCCTGCATAAGTTCTCATTTGAAATTGAAATTTAGAAGTAAATAAGTAACACGATCTAAATGCTGCAAACTCCTATACATTCTGTGCTACAGGATCTCTGTTATCTGAAAGATTTAAGGAAGCTGCTGAGAAGTCCATATTATACATGGTCTGTCATCTGTGACTTCCCTGCTTAAATGGGAGTCAGTGCCCATACTGCAAAGAGCCCAGACTCTGGAGTAATGACTACTGCCCAGCCCTTCATGCTGACAGTTTCCTTGCCCATCCACATCCCTGCAGGAAGCAGTAGGATTAGGGTGGGCTGCAGATGGATGAGCTTGATGGGGGAGATCTTCCCATGGGGAAGCTTGTGAGATCACTACCCTGAACCCACTATGAGAGCTCACCCCCTATATCCGATTGTAAATCTGATCCACAGAGAATCCAGGCTGGATTCTCAAAACATGCAGTCAGCAGCCACATCCAGTCTTTCTCTTCTTCCTTTTTCCCACCAGCTTTGGGACCTCAGGACAGCTAAGGTAGTCTGTACCAATCCCGCTAGGGTCTGGCTCACAGCTAAAATATTTGCAGAAACACGCTGACCAGGCAGGTGGTTTAGATCTCCAGACGAGTGGAGACGAAACGATCCAGAAATCAGGCCATGCAGGCCCAGAGACACGCTGGAAGTGCAGACTTCATCTTCTCCATGCTCTGGTGACCATCCAGAATGGCCCGGGCACTCGTGCTCAATTGTCCATTGCTTCCACTATCACAAGGTCAACTGATTGCTTTCATCCGCTATTCAGTGAAGGCAGATAGTTATTATTCCCCTGTCTAACACATACTTGCAAATCCTATATTTAAAAATACTTATGAGTTGGGATTTTTTTTTTCCAGTTCAATCTTATCAAAGGTATTTGTCTTTATTATTCTAATCACTTTGGGGCTGTCTGGAGAGAATCAGGATAGTTAATAATGACAGCCACGATCCCTATTTCTGGTGTGTGTCACAGCTACAAAGTATTTTCCAGAAAAGGACCAGATTCGAGAACCACGTAGTCCCAGTTCTCAATCTGTAATCTTCTGAGTTCAAGATCATCCAAATCCAAAGTGAGTGGGGCAAGATTCAAATCCAAGCCTCCACCTCCTAATCCAGTGCCCTTTCTGATGTAAAGCATGATAAGTAAGTGATGCAAATCTGATTGTCCCCATTTTACAGGAATAGAAAATGAGTCTCATGGAGGACAAATGGCTGGTCGGGACCAAAGTCAGGATATATAGCTAAGTTTCTTAGTCGAAGTCAGAGGTTCTTTCTCATGTACCCATTTGTTCAATGGGTAAAAGATGAGGAATAGAGAGATTTTTAATCATCCTGAACTGGTTTAGGTACAAGACCAGTGTGTAAGTGCCTTGCTAACAAAGATACTTCCTTTTCTCTTTGCATACTTAATGTCTAATATAGGTGGGTCCTTAAGAAATGATTGTTGATTGACTGATTGATATCTGGGCTTAATTCTGCCAGTCCTTTCCTTGTAGAGAGGTAGGCTGCCATATATACACAACAATCTGAGCATGTTTCTCTGTTTAGAAAACAGGAAAGATCATGGTTGGGAAGAGAGAGCTATATAAGCCTGGAGGTCCTGGAGAACTGTGAAGGACTGTTATGACTACTGGGCAGACATATCTAGGAGGAAGAATCAGAAGCTGAAAGCATTCCCAGGGCAGCGGGGAGCCAGGCTGGCCAAGGTTTGGTGACCAGACCATGCGAGACTCAGCAGAAGGAACTAAGGATGTTTTGTCTGGAGCGGAGGAGACTCGGGGAGAACACGATGGCATCCCCTACTGTCTGAAGGATGAGCGCATGGACGAAGAATGAGCATTGAAGCCTCACGGCTCTGGATTGAGCAGAGCTGTAGAAAACTAGTCTAACTGTTTCACTTTACAGAGGGGGAAACTGAGGCCCAGGATAGAGAAGGGATCTGTCCAAAATCACAAAGGGATGCTCAGAGGAAGAATTTAGTTCTGATTCTGGAAAAAGGATTTTTGTCTTGTTTTGTTTTGTTTCCACTGTACAATATATAAGTTAAACTTGGTTTATTCCTACCCTGTCATTCCCCACCCTCCCCGAAAGCAGAACTAGGGAAAATGGGCCAAAGTCCAAGAGACAAACTTAGTTATAAATAAGGAAGTTTCTAAGAAGTCGGTCTGTTCCTTGAAAGTTACTAGCTTCCCCCTCCTTTTGTTGTTGTAAAGAGTTAAACAATGCCTTCTGAAGAGCTCTCTTACAAGATTTTATTTTTCTGACATCAATTCTAAATTTTCTTGTTTCTCTCTTCCATCCATTTCCTCTAATCCTGCCCTCTGGTGCCCAAAAGAATAAGCTTTATCCCATTTTACATGATATCTCTTTAGATAGATGGGGACAGTTACCAAGAAGCTTTCCATCTCCAGACTCATCAAACCCTTTTTACTTAGAGTGACTTTTGCATGAGAAAGACTCGAGATCCTTCACCACCCCAGATGTGCTCTTCTGACTATTCTCCAGCATCTTGATGGCTGTCCTAAATTGGGGCATCCATAACTCAGCAGACTACTGGGGATGGAGTCAGAGCTGGACAGAATACCTCAGGACCTCATTCCCAGAAGCGATCAATGCTCTCCAAGATTGCCTTAGCTTTTTTGTCTGCCAAATCACAGCTTACCTTATACCTCACTTGCAGTTCACGAAAACCCCCAGATCTTTTTCAGAGAAAGCGCTATTTAATCCTGCTTCCCCCATTCTCTATTTGTGAGATTTTTTTAAAAATCTAGAGTAAGTTTTCCTATAAATGTGTGTGTTCATATCAATACCCTTTGTAACTGATTCTCACAAGAAACGCACGTCCCATCAACCCCAAAGAAAAAACATATTTCCTTATTTTTAGAATGTTCTCATACAGATGGTGGTGATCATGAAAAGAAGATTTAGTTGCATAAAAAAAATACAAATCTTCCTTTTAAACATTTAATCATTCATTCAAGAAGCATTAATTAAGTGCCTACTGTTTTAAATATACATATATTTCTTCCTTCTTAAATATATTTCCACTACCTTTCTGCTGAATTTATTTCAGTAAATATTGTATTTCACTTTGTTTTTCATATCAACATAAGTTATGTCAATTGTTGGCACACCAAGCTCACATTTCAGATGTCCACCATGATTGATGACATCACCTCCAACTCCCACCCATTTTTTTTTGAAGTCCACTGCACCAACACCCTTGTTAAAGAAGGCCACAGCTAAAGTGAGTTATTAAAAACCGGCCCGTCGGGTCACCTGGATGTCAAGCAAATATTTGGTCAGGGTAAACGGGCCTGATGGAAATAGAAAATGACATGCTTAGGAGCCCATGGGCTCTGGGCCTTTGTAGGCTGCTTGGTGCTTTTTTTTTTTTAATAGTGATCTCTGCGGGACTGAAAATGCTCATTTATGAAATTAGCAAGTTTTATTCTTTTAAAAATTACGGTGGTTGAATCCTTCAGGTGAAATGAGGTAGTGAGATGACAATCCATCAAAGTTGCTCAGTTGAAGCTGGTTCTTCTGTCTTTTGGAGGGCTAAACACCCTCTATAGTGTAGATGCTAAAACAAAAAATCTTTCAGAGAATTCTAGATTAAGTAATTTTTCACTTCATGCGATAGCTAACGATTCCTTCAAAGACTGCCTGCCGTATTCTCTGTGATAATACATTGCACACATGTAGCCACGTATATACACATGTGTAGCCTTGAATTATATTACATGTCAGCATATGATCTCTACAGTCTTATTTCTTCTTCACGGAAAGGACCCTGGACCCTTTATGACCATAGATGCGAAGTCCAAAACCTGGGAGAAGTTTTTTGTTAAATCATGGATGACTCTTTGGGACCCCGTGGATCATACTGTCCATGGGGGTTTTTTGGAAAAGATGCTGGAGGGGGTTGCCATTAAGTGCCTTATTCACAGGAAGTTTCTGACTTCTTGACTCCAAGCCCAGTGCTCTATCCACTGCAGCGCCCACTAGTGGCCCCCGCTGTTACCACATTGGAACTTACCAAGATGGAAAAGCTCCAGTGGAGGATCCAGACATGTAGTTATTTTATATATATTGACTGGATACATGTTCTCTATGATAGATATAAGCTTTATGAATGCAGACATCATTTCACTTCCCTCTGCCTAGCACAGAATCCGCCTCACACTAATGAATTATTATGGGTTGACTGGACCTAGACCATCCTGGGAAGACCAGCCTTTGCAGAGGCTGGAGAGACTAATCACTAAAGGGGATGAACCTTGATGAAAAGGTCCTTGTTGGTATCATGGATTGAAACAAAATGGAATCGAGATTTGGATTGGGTGAAATGGCGTCACCCGAGATCTTTTGCCATGTTGCAGTTTGCTAGCATAGGATTACAGTTAAAATATTATCTAAATATCAAATAATTGCTTCAATAAAGCAATGTCCTAGATTTCGGCTCACTTTTTAAATACACTTATCTGGCAATTCCATTTGCCTGTTAGGTCAGTATGTATTCCCACTTTCTTTTTTTCCCCCTTTCCCCTCTATTTTTGTATTAGATTTTTTATTTCATTGAGTAGGGAACTTGCTACTATCAAAGCAAGTTAGCAACTGTTCTGCAGCTTATCTGTTGATATTTCTGTTGTCATCCTGATTGTTATAATTTTCCAGGGCATCAAAAACTTAATGACTTTTCCAAGATTCTAAAGAAAGGCTGTATCAGGGGTCAATAGTCAATAAAGGTTTATGAAGCACTACCGTCGGGCACTGTGCTATGGGCTGGGGATACAAAGAGTGAAAGACAGCTCCTGTTCTCCAAGAACTCACGGTTTAATGGGTAGAGATTGAACCGAGGCATCTGGTCTCCAAGAGAAGTTCTCTGTCCCCTCTGCCATACTCACTCTCTCAGTTAATCCCACACTGCTAAGAACTCATAAGAATCCTAATTCCAGACCTAGAAGGGACCTTAGACACTATCAAGTCAATTCCCCTCTTTTTACAAATGGGGAAACTGAGACACAGATAGACTGAGGAATTTACTCAGGGTCACACATCTACTATGTATTTGAGACAAAATTCATCTCCAGTCTCTCAGATCTTAGTTCTGTAAAGTGAAAAAGAAATGCCCCCAGTGAACCCAGAGGAAATTGAGGGCACACAACCCAACTCTCAACAAGGAGACACTAATTTCACATTTGTCAATACCCACATCTCATATTTTACAGTAAAGTTACGGTACAGAACAGGGCTGCAGTATATCCAAGGACTAAGGAAATCCCCCGCTGCTCTCAAGCCATCCCAGAAGCAGCTTCCAAAGAGCCCCCAAATGCTGTTTCACAAGGCATGCCCTCTGGGAGCTCGCCTGATTTAAGAGCCACCTTCTGTGGGAAACAGCCCGAGCGCAGACCCCCCCAAAGGAGCCATGGGCCGTATCAGCAGAAAGTCATCCCGCCTGTCAGCCTGGTCTTGACAAAGGGTGGTCTGGGACCTGACTCCAGGCCATTATTTTCCTTTAAACCATACATGTCATGGCCTGTTTGTGAGGAAACGTTAAACAGCTCAGGAGCCCATGCAAATCTCATTCGAATGTGCAATTCACATTCCTTCTGGCTCATCTGCTGTGGAGCAGGAGAGGGGGCTGGCACAGAGGCCGCCAGCATGAGAATCTTCCGCTTTCTTTAACCATGATGCCATCGGAACAATGGGAGCCTTCAGTCTCTAACCATCCAACTCCTGCTGTGTCCTGGACCCATACTAAATGTCGACACGCACCTAGATACTGGATTGTTTCTTGTTTGTTTCTTTCAGAAAAGACTCAAAACATGAGGAGACTGTTTTCTGATGCCCAAGATGAGCCAGTTCTTCCTGCCAGCCTTTGATCCCTTTATGAGATTTTCTAACCCATGGAATTAAGTTGATTCCATTTGGTCCAAAAAAAGTGGCCCATACAATGGCACCAGCCAGTCCTTGCTGTTAGTACTTTTCACATCCATTCCGAAGAGAGAAGATTTGCTGTACTCAAGAAATATTCCCAAAGGAACACCACCAGAAAGGCCGGGAAATCCACTGATATAAATAGGATTTGTTAAATCAGGTTTCCAGGTCTTATGAATACATTCTGAATACGACTGCCATTCATTCTATGAAAGAAATGTTCAAAAAGCATTTACTTACTAAGAGAAGGAATCAGTGAATCCTATGGTCATGGATGTAGACTACCTGACAGGAACCTTTTTGGCCACCAAGTCCAACCTCTTCATTTTACAAATAATGAATCTGAGACTCAGCAAGAAGCTCATTGGGAAGATTTGAACATAGTTCTGTTGATTCCAGATGCATCATCCTCTCCCTCTCCACTCTTAAACATATTAATTTATACTTCTCATGAGACAAAAGGGAAAGACTACGGGGTGTCCCTCACATACCTTTTTTTTTTGGTCTCTTGTTTTCTAAAACAGGAGCCAGACAACACAGGACACAGACCGTCTCCTTCCTTGGTGCTGACCAGGTGCAACTTTTAGCAGTCAAACTAAAATTTTAAAAGTTCTCCCGATAACGAGGTCTACTCTCTCCATCCAATAAGCACAACTCTGGTTTTCTCCTCTGTATCTCTGGCCACACAAGTATCAACAGTCATGGAGCACAAGGATTGCCTTCACTTTCCAAGAGCCCCAAGGCACAAAGTACAGGAAATCCCCCTGGTTCCTCTTTAAGGATCCCTCCCCCCCCCTTTTTTTTCTTTTACTGCTGTCCATCTTTGGGAAAAACAAATGAACACAATTATGTTGAAAAGAGAGAAATGCCCAAATAAGACTTTGTGCCCACAGAGAGAAAGCGTGGAAGTATCAGACACAATTGTTGCTCAGTCATTTCATGACCCCATCAGAGGTTTTCTTGGTAAAAATTCTGGGGTGGTTCACTATTTCCTTCTCCAGTGCTTTTGACATATGGGGAAACTGAGGCAAACAGTGTTAAGTGACTTGCCCAGCATCACACAGCTAGGAAATATCTGCAACTGAATTTGAACTTCCTGACTTCAAGCTTAATATTCTACTCACCACACCGGGCAGCTATCCCTATCAGACACAGACCTGTCATTGATTGGTTCAGTGTATCCCTCTTCCTTTGCGTCAAAGACCGTTCCCTTCTCCTTCCCCATGTGACTTCATCTGTAGTATTAGAATTACAAGCATAAGCTTCTTGCGGGCAGGAACTGTCAGACTTTTGCCTTTTGTATACCATCCCAGCTCTATCACTTATTTAATCCTGGTATAAGCACGGGCAAGTAGCTAAAGTTCCCCTATTGTCCAGTTTCTGCCTTTATAAAATAGGGGTTTAGACTCAACAACTTCTAAGGTCCACATCTAGTTCTAAATCTGACATCCTATGAAATGAGAATAGCAGCCAATATAGTAAAAATTCTCCATGAATTTTAATACTAATACAAATAAGTAATATCATTCTATAAATAAGTATATTTATTTTATTTTTTAATTCAACCTCCTCATTGTATTTTTTATTATAACTTTTTATTTCCAAAATATATGCATGGATAATTTTTCAACACTGACCCTTTCAAAATCTTGTGTTTCAAATTTTCCCCTCCTCCCCCCCCAGCCCTTCTCCTAGATGGCAGGTAATCCAATACATGTTAAATATGTTAAAATGTGTTAAATCATATATATATACACATATATACACACACATATTTAGTATATTTATTTTTAAATACTAATAGGAAAAATTGAAATTGGCTCCAATGAATAAAGTATAATATGAAGGTAAGGTGGAAAGGGATTAAGCTGCAGGGCCCCAACCACTCCTCATTCAGTTTTTGTCCAATAAATGTTTAACAGTGAAGATGAGTATCATCAGTGTTAAGTGAGGATTGGTCTTTAAATTTTATCTGGAGACAAGGCCTGAGCATTGATTTGAAACCTTCTCAGGCTGTTCCTTGGCCAGATTCCCTCCCAAAATCATGAAACATTTGTTTAGCCAAGACTGCAGGCTCTCCCTCACATCCTGGGTGTCTGCTCTTCTCTCCCAATTGAATGTATCTGCCTTTCCACCCATACTCCACAGACCGGAGATACAGTGGAAATCCAAAATGCAAAATCAATCAATACTTTCTGAAATAAAACAAGGCATTTTCTATGCTCGGAATTCTAAAAGAAATTTTTTTTTTTCTTTTCGCCATTTAAAAAGGCACCGTTTTTATAAAGATTGCTTTAACTTGATTCATTGACATGGATAACAATGAAGGCTCTAAGTTAGAAGGGGAAAATAAACTTCCTTTAAAGACAAAACAACATTAAATCCAGCATTGAACAAAGAAATTGGAAAGATTCCTGAAATATATACTAGAACAAGCTCATTCATAAAACGGTATTATTGACAGTAAATTCTGGTTGTCCTACAAGACAATATTCTCCTTCTTTGGAAAATTAATAAATGAAAGAGCTGGGATTTTGTACCTGTGAGAAGTTAGAATTTTAAGAAAAGGAAGTCCTGGCTTGAGAGCTAGCCTTAAAAGGAAACTTCAAGGTAAAAACTAGACTTCTTTATTAGAGAAATGGGAAAATTAAGGTCCGAGGAGGAAAATGCCATACACAAGGTCACACAAGTAGAATTAGAGCATCGGAAATAGAATTCGAACTCAGATTCTCTTAATCCCAGAGTAGGTGATTTAACAACAATGTGCTGCTCACTCTTCTAAGTGGATTTAAAGTGTGAGTAGATGAGGGGGCAAAAAAGGAATGGAGAGGCTTCGAACTATTCATTTTGCAGATGAGAAAACTAGGTCCCAGAGAAGGGGAATAAACCTGGTAAAATCTGAGTTAAAATTGGGACAGCAATCAAAGTTTTCTGACTTTTGCAAGTTTATTTCTGCTGCCCTAGAGAAATCCTGAGGAGCTGCCAGAGAACCAAAGAAGTAATTTCCCCAAAGTTGCAGAGCTAGCTCATGTCAGAGGAAGGATTTGAACTCGGGCCTTCCAGATGCTGATCCCAAGATTTTAGAACAAGCATAGACTCGTGAATAGAGGGCTAAACTGAAATTCAGGGGGCCCTGGACTCATATCCCACTTCTGACACCTACTGGCTGTGCCCTAGGCAAGTCACTCAGACTCCTGAAGACTTGATTTCTCCATCTGTAATTGGCCCAAAAATCTCTGGCTAAAACTTCCCATGATCTCTCTCCATTGCCTAGGCTGCCTTTAGATTCTGGGTGATTCAGTGGTTCATTACATGATGCTTTAATGACCTCCATACATGTAAAAAGGAACTTAATTTATAATTAAGAAGGAAAAGTTGGCTGAATACTCCAAAAGAGATGATACTCATGAAAGAGAAGGGCATAGCACAGTGGACAAAGCATGAGGAAGACCAAGGTCCAAATCTCACCCTGACACACGGTGGCTGAGTTACCAAGGACAAGTCACCTCCCTGGCAAGCTGGGCCAGCTAAGGCAACAATGCCCCTTGCGTGAGAGCAGGAGGCAGATGTCCCAGGCAACTCAAACCACCGCTGTCTCCTCGATCGCCATCTCCCCTCAGACTCTGATAACAGCAGCCCAGGCCCCCAAACCCAGAAGCCTGGCACTGAGCAGCATCCCCCCAACCACTAGATCTGCTTCCAACTCAATCTCTGGAACCATCACCGAGGGAAGGAGTCCACCCTACTCATCGCCACAGAGCAACGACTGCCAAACAACTACCCCCCCAACGGGCAGCATCTCCCCTCAGACCCTGATGGAGATGGCCCAAGAGCCAAACCAAAAGCCTTGAGCTGTGATGCTTCTATTCACCGCCCTCAGAGCTGGGAAGCAGCCCTTGAGAACATACAGCATAACGGCCCCTCCTGCAACGGCTGAAGCAACCGAAGACCCGCAAAGGAACAGTCCTGTCATCCAAGTCCCCCTCTGTCAGGTACTTTAACATTAGAAACTGAAAGGATTTTACAAGTGGAAAATACACTGAAGAAGAGGCATTAACATCTCCCTAAGGACCATGGGATATGCAGCTGGAACCTTCCATAAATGCTGTGTTCCCCTTTGGAGTATGACCTCCTAGGGGGCAGGGACTGTCTGACTTTCCTATTTGCACCCTCTGCACTGAGCATTGCATGGATCCAGTAAGCACTTAATTCTTACTTCATTCATTCAGTGCCCATAGACAATCCTGTAACAAAGGAGTTCTGAACGTGGGTTCTGAGAACTTGGTAGGTAGAGCTAGATACATACTAGAGAGAGAGATGATAGATAACTATTTAACATTTTTATTTCTTTTATTATCTAAAATTTTTTTTATACATTTAAAACTTTATTCTGAAAAGGGGATTTCACCAAACTACTATGCCTCTCTGCCTCCCTCTCTCTCTCTCTCTCTCTCTCTCTCTCTCTCTCTCTCTCTCTCACACACACACACACACACACATACACACACACACACATATACACACACACACTTAATACACCTGCTCTGAGACTATGGGTTACAAATAAACTAGTCATCTCTCTCAGTGAAGAAAGAAATCACACTGGGAGTTCCCTTCCTTGAAAAAAATACAGGTCTGGAACAAACAACAACCAAAGCCACTACTGATTTTACCCTGCATGAGAATTTTGTTCAAAGTTTACATATTGATCATCCAAAGGACTTTTTCATCAGAATTAAAAGGCTAAACACTTCTTGTTCCAAAAGAATGTTAGCGGAGCAATGGGAATTCAGTTCTGCTGGAAAAGAGCCATCTTCCATTGTTATGGGTCCCCTCCCATAAAGCATACTTACTGATTTTACAAGAAATCAGAGACCATTAAAATTCACAGCACATCTATATCACATGTGCCAAAAAAAAAAAAAAAAAAAGCAAAACTTCCAAACCTATGGAACCCACTATGCAACCGAATACTGAAAATGCAACCTTTTAATGGTGATGATAAATCAGAACAGCATCTACTTCTATAATTATTAAATTATAGCAGCATCCATTTATATATGTGTGTGTGTACATACATATACATGCATACACATACACATATATACATGCATATGTACATATATATACACATATATATTTATGTAAAAGTTTGCCATCTTATTTGAACCTCCCCACCACCCTCTGAGGTAGAAGCTCCCCATTGTACTGATGAGGAATCAATCACATCCTAGAGCTGACCCAGATTGCCCATTGCCTGCTGGACTCGTGGACCCCCATCTGCTTGCCTGGCACCCTTGCCCAGGGATCGAGTGGTTCGGTTGGCACACCCTCCCTGTTCCACCATAGCTGCCCCTACTGAAACGAGAGGTGTCTGTCCCACTCTGAAAACTTCAGTCATCCACCCCACTTTCCCTCTGCCTGCTGGTTCACCCCGTTTTCCTTACCGTGAGTGGAGCCAGCACCTGAGGGCAGTTCTGGTGGGGAGAAGGTGCCCCAGATGGCGCTTCCCTCAGTGAACCCCAGCACTGACCCTTCTCCAATGGTTGCTCAGTCGTTGCAAAAAAGAATGCTTTTCAGGTCCCTTTTTCAGAAGCTCCCCACCCAAGGGAACAACCACTGAAAGGCAGCCTTCTATGGAGACTCAGAAGGCCACTGCAGGGGACACGGTCACACGCTGAGCTCTCTACGCCCCAGAGTCATTTTGCCTGTGCAACCGTTTTTATTTCTGCTGCTACTGCCCACCCCCAACCTTCTCAGGAACACTGAACTGCTTGAAGCCCCGCTTCTTGACGCTTGACGTCTCCCAAGTAGCAGACACCCTGCAAAATCAGGACCTCGGCAAACCAGGCAAAAGGCATCCTTTGCCGCCCATGCCATAGGGATGCAGATGCCAAGTGACCTCCACTTTACATGGTCCCCATCAGGGCAACGAGCTCTCCTTCTCCTAATGAAAAGCAAATGGGCCTTCACAATTCATTGAGCTGAGTGTGGGCTGCAATCCCTAGCCACTGGGAATATCTGCGGGTGTGCCAGTGAGCCCTCTCCTCTACCTGCCTGGCATCTGCCTAGGGGCCCCCAAAGGCACAGACGGAAATGCTTCCACTTCCTGCTCACCCACGGTGCCTTAAAAATAGGAGGTGGTCAGTTTGGACCAAAAGCCCAGCAGCCTTTTGGGATCCTAGGTTGTCTCAATCCAGGTGACCCATGTGACGATGCTTCCTGTTCTTCAAAGGAAGCTCTTCTATGGCTGACACGCTACTTACTGCCTTTGAAAAAAATTCAGGAAGCAAGAAGCCCTAATATTTGGGGTGCCCACCCTTCTCCTTCCAGATCTCTCAATCACGAGACGGTCTCCCCGATTCCTCCTCGGTGCCCTCCAATGTCCGACCCAAAGGGCCCATCCCGAGCCTCTGACTCTCTTTATTTCACAGCCATTGAAAAAGCCCTATTCTGTTGCTCTGGACAATTAGCCTTTTATCCAATTTTATTTGATAGTTTAACTTTCCCACCCTAAGGTTTTAATTATACCCTCAGCCCCTCATACTCGGGCTCAGTTCATGCAGCTGGAATCTGCCCCAGTGATGTTATAACCTTGTTAATGTAACAAAAGCGGAGTTTACTTAAAACTCCACTGACTATGGACTTAGGCCAAATTTACTTGAAAGAGGAAAGAGTCTGTCAAAAATCCCCCAGTAAACAGAGCAAAGCAGTTCTTTCATAACCTTCACCTTAATTCAGAGAGACAAGCAATTTACATGTAAGTGGATTCATATGGGCTAGGAAGAGGCCTCCTGCTTTAGGGCTGGGCTGGCTCTGCTCCTTTTCTTCCTCCCCACCCCAGTTTGTGAGCCCCCCAGCCCCCCTCTTTCTTTTCCTAGAAGAGGCAGGTCACTTTACTGAAACAGCACCGAATCCAATGTTTTAAATCGCCAGTAAAGACAGCGAAGGACCCCTAGACCTCGATCAGGCTGAAGGAGCCGGATAAGGGTGGCCCAAATTTCCACGGGCCGGCTCATCTCGCGCTGATGTTCTGGTCAAGGGTCTTCTTCGATTCTCTGTGCAGAGTGTAAAAGCCCCCTCCTAATGAGGTAATTGTTCCATTAGGTATAATTGGATGTTGCTTGTCAAATACAGATAGGGTCCCCTCTCCCGCCTTTCCATTCTGATGCCAAATTACAGTAGGGATTTCCCAACATCATCTGCTAATTAGATTACTCGTTTGAGCCTATAGACTAACAAAATTTTACATTAGACTAAACACAATATTACAAGATGGGAGCGCAGGACTGGGGTGCTTCTTGAGAGGGCCAACCCACAGTGGGCCAGAATTCATGCATTAGGAAATTTACACTCCTTTCAGGTCATTTCCAGCCTGCCAGGGATTGAGTCTCAAGATACCCGAATTTGTCTTTTCTTTTTTAAATGAATTTCCCACTTAAAAAAGGGGGGAGGGAGAAAGTTTTATAGTTTTTTTTTTTGGCCATTTTATTTTAAACCAATCTCTTTGATAAAATCCCATCTATAAGGAAAAGGGAAAATTTGGCCGAGGGTCAAGTTTTTTTTTTCCTACATACGTGGAAAATTTAATTGTTACTTAATAGGTAAAAAAGGAAAAAGAGTATCTTTTCCTGCCTTTGAGTGAATGAAAATCTGTGTAATTTTTGTTCTATCTGGAAGGCTTCTAGGCTCCTGGACATCAAGAGGAAAGTCTTGGAGCATCTCCATTAAGAGGATGCAATTGTAATCAAGTCTGCTCTTGTGCTACCGAATATCCCCAGCAGTTGCGGCCCCAGCTGTTCTTGTTCATGCAACACACACATACTCACGGTCCTTCCAGCTCTCAATGGCCTACGGATGGAATAGGGGGTGCTTATAACAGACTCCTAACTGCTTTTTCAGGCCCATAAAAGGCCCTGCTCATACTTTCTCCCCCTTCCTCCTCTCTCTGTGGAAACATTTCAAATGCAAACACATTTAGAACACATGGAAAGCATTCCCAAACCAGGGTAGCTCAAGAATGGGCATCCTTCAGACCATCATGGGCCCTGCTATAGAGACCTCTGGCACATCCTTTCTGCCATTTCTTAAGAGTGCAAAGTCATCAAAGACCTTTTAGAGCCTCTTCTGATAGTTCATGTCATGCAAGACTTCTTACAAATTCTCCCAAAACAAAACCAAAGGCTCACACAGGATATTGGAGCTGGGACAGACATTAGATCCTAACTAATCCATTGAGAGACTATCTCATCAAGAGATCTCTCAGATTCCCTAAAGCAGCTCTAAAAAGGATTAGCTAATGACTATGTATGTAGTACCCAAGGGGCAAAACAAATTCCTACTTAGTAGGTCTACATCTGATAAATGAAAGGATAGTTTAAAAGGCAAAGGGATATGGGGGGGAGAGAGAGGGGGGGGTAAGTTATGAATCAGGAGGACCTGGGACCAAATCCAGCTTTTACACCTGTTCAAGGTCACTAAGCAGGTCACTAAGTCCCTGAACCTCAGGCAACAAATCAGCCAATCAACCAAACAACAGGAATTTATTGATCACCTAAGTGTCAGACCCTAGACTAGGAGCGGGGCCAAGACAAAAATGGGCCATCTCTATCACCAAGAAATGTACTGTCTGAACCAATGGGCAAACATGTAAATAGATACAAAATGTAAGCAAGGGATTTGGAAGAAACATTGGCAGCTGAGTGGGGTGAGGGTTGAATCAAGATTAAGACTTTTAATTTCTACTATCACAAGTAAGTGATGTTCAGATTTTCCTTGATGGGGACGGGTTCTATATCAAGAAATCACAAGTCCTTGAACTAGTAACATCTCATCAGAGTTGCATTGGCTTCCCAGGTATCACACCATTGCTTGCTCACACAGTGGACTGCCATTATTTAGGAAAATTAAGCCACCTTAAGGCTTGAAAATGTTTTAAAAACCTCTTTTACAAATCTCCCAAACAGGAATATAACCAAGAATTATTACTCTAGTCATGTGCTTTCCCTTGAGGAAAAAGGAAAAATTGGTATCAAGGAAAGGAGGCCTTGAACCAAGCCTCTGGGTGGCCAAATTTTAACGATGCCATATTTACTTTACCGTGACCTCTCCTTACTATGATGATCACTTTACCTTAGCTCATAGATTTCGAGCTGGAACTTACTTTAGACATCCTTTCATCCAAAGACTCATTTCACAGATGAGAAAACTGATAAGAGAGAAGGGACAGCTTCAAGTTTATATAGTAAAGAACAAAGGGAGAATTGGAATTCAGACTCCAAATCCAAGAATATCTCCACTTGACTTCTGCTGCCTTCTTCGCAGGAACGAGGACAGGAGACAAGACCACGATGACTTGGCCAGCAGAGCTTCAAATATTAAGCACAAAAAGATGGCCATACTTCTCTCTCCCACTCATCTTATTCCACAGACGGGATCTCAATTTGGGAGAAATGTGACCATGTCCAGACTTCCTTATCTAACACTCTGATCCCCAAAGCAGTCATTTAAATCCAAAATTAAATACCCACAGAATAAGCTTCTAATTCACAGCCATTCTTGAAATTGGCTGGCACATGTCTATTTTAGAAAAATGAGGAAGGGCGAAGAATGCCATGCAAAGAAAGGGGAATTGTGAGAAAGGCTCCAGAACGTTCTGCCCTCAATAATATTCCTGGTCAAACATTTATTCCAACAATGCACTGGGGGAAATGGGTGCATCTTCTCTGCTTCTTAGCACTTGGAACAGCAACACTAAGAGCAATACTCTATACAGGCTGAAACAAAGAACTGGAAGATGAGGAAGATTTCATTAGTGGGGAAAAAGTAGATTGGAAAGCAAACCAAGTGAGGTGGTGAAGAATAAAGCACCATGATAGGCTTTGAAAATACGAGCTCAGCTGGATGGTACCATGGATAGAGCACCGGCCCTGGAATCAAGAGAACCTGAATTCAAATCCAACTTCGGATACTTACTAACTGTGTGATCTTGGATAAGTCACTTCACCCTGCTTGCTTCCCCAAAATAATCATAATAGAAGCTATTATTTCTGAAAGTTGCTCTTGTGTGGGCACCGGGAAGGACACAGTAACATTCCCTGAATATGTCCTGGTAGATGGTTGAGCCCTCATGCTATGGATAACAAAAAGTAGTAAGCTTTAAAATTTGCTGTTCTTTGTCCACATGATCTGACTGGTGCCTCCTCTGAGACAAGGACCCATTTTGCAGATAAACTCACAGAAAAGTTGAGTGAGTCGTTCAAGAATCACAGCTCATGAACAATGGAAGGAGGATGTGGATCCAGGCAGATTCCAAATCTACCCAGCTACCCTTATGCCCACTTCTTCCCTCTGTTTCTCTTCACTGATATCCTCTCCTAAATGGCCAAGGATGGCCACTAATTCTTGATAGTGCCCAAACTATGTGCCTACATCTGTGCAGGGCTTGACACTTAGAAGACAATAGTGGGGCAGCGAGGTGGTGCAATAGATAGATCATCAGCCCTGAAGTCAGGAGGACCTGAGTTCAAATCTGGCCTCACTTAACACTTCCTAGCTGTGTGACCCTGGATAAGTCGCTTAACCCCAATTGCCTCAGCATTAAAAACGAAGACAATATTATAGCCCACAGTCCCTTGACCAGAACAGAAAGGTCCTTGCTTCTTGAGCATCTCTCCTGAAACGCATCTCTCTCACTTGGGGACCACACCTCCAGCCCCACCTCCCAGAGACTCCAATGAGATGATGCAGGCAAAGGCTTTATAAACAACACAGAAAAGTGACTTATCCACTGTCACTGAGTCAAAGATGCCTCTTGGCCCTCATGAGTTCCTGGTCCAAATTCTGATTCTGGTTCTGGAGTTGAGGCTGGCGTTCTATTTGAGTGATCCTGAGCAAGTCTCCACCAATTTCCCTAGAGAATCTCTAAAATGGAGTTAATAGTAACAAGGAACCACTTGTGGGGGATTCCACAGCCAGTATCTGAGGAGCTAGAGGTAGGGCTTCCAGACTCCCAGAGCAATACTCTATCTACTGTGCTGATGAGCTGTTTTAAATGATTTCTCCTTATTGCACTCCACTTCCCACCTCTTGTCCATGTGAGTGCAAAGCACTGAGTGCACACATGTAAGCACAAACAACAGCCCCCGCTCCCGGGCAGGGAGGCAGGAGGATAACCCAGAATGCCTCAGGGAGAGCAGCTTCATGAACATCAGTCAAAGGCATAAACTGTTAGCTGCAGCCGAAGCAGTCACGGAGTGGGTCATTGATCAGCTCTGGCCTGGGGGGTTCTGACATTGGTGGGAATTGTCCTAGGAGGGCTTCGGAAGACAAGGATATGAGAAGGTAATAAATTAGCATACAAGGGGAAACAGAGGGAGAAAGGACAAGATGGAGAGGGAGAAGACAGAGAGAAGAGGAAGTACAAGAACAAGAAGGAGGAAGAGAGAGAGGAAAGAGGAGAAAGGAGGAGAGAAGAAGGAGAAGAGAGGAGGAAGAGGAGAAAAGAGGAGGAGAAAGAAAAGGAGGAAGGAGGAGGGAGAAGAGGAGGAAGAGAAAAGAATTCAGAGAGAGAAAGCCCTCAAAACAGAAGCCTCACTTTGGTCCCTGCCTTCCTGCTTCTGCTCTCTTTGGAGCAGTTTCTTTTGCTGCACATGGGCTATCAGGGATGAAGGCCTTCTCACTCCCTTGGTGGCTCAGTTTCAATAAAAATATCATCCAGTCTCATCATTTTGATCATTAATATTTCCTCAGTTAATAAAACCCAAGGAAAATATGGTTTCCAAGACATTAGAAAAGGAGAGGTCCGATTTGGCTGAGATCAGCCTTGGCGAGGGACAGGCCATCTCCCTTTTCCTAAGGTATTATTTCTCTTGGTGAAATCACTGCACTTCAAATATTAAAACAGCAAATGAGAGCCCCCAGCAACGGGAGGCTATAAAAGCTTGTTGCCGCTATCGTGCATCCATTTCTATTTGCATTTAAAAGTTTAACTCTGAGCCGATGTAGAAATCAGGTTTTCCCATCTTGGTGTCCCCCTGAAAAAATGCAGGCCAGGTCTGGGAGTCTCTCTTCTTTGGAAGTCTCCTCTTTTTTAAATTCCGACTTCTTACAAACATATAAATTATTGCAGATACCATCGAGAGGGAAAGGTAACCCTGACGATTTCATATCCAATTACAGTTGACCAATGTAAATATAAACGATGTTACTATATATCATGGAGATAACATCTCTAATTGTGGTTGGGGAAAAGGCCGTGGCCAACTTTCAATGGCCATATGTCAAGAAAGATGTAAGGAGGCAGGGAAACCTGGACTGGAATCGCCCACGGAGCCCACCTTGTTTGCTTTAGCACAAAGGAGGTCAGGAGCCAAAGGCGTCGCCGGGGTGGCCTCCCTGAAATGGAACATACTTCAAGGGCTGACAATGGCCGGACCCCACCCCCGTCCACCATGATTCTGAACTGCCTCTCAGGCGGTTCAGAACGTCACGAGGGCATGTGTTTGGCCTTTGGGCCAGTATCTCATCTGTGCTGCTCTTTCTGGCGGATGCATGCCGGGGATGCTCCGCAACTAGTTCGTTGGAAGGACTTAATCCCTTGCAAAAGACTAAATTCTACATAGAAGTGGAGTTCTGCTTGGGGATCTCTATAGAGGAAAGTCTAGTGATTGATTCCAAGGCAGCCTATTCTCTTGGGGACAGTTCAGATGATTTAGAAGCTCTTCTTTAAGTTTAACTCTAGTCACTTTATGATTTCCACTCAATGGTACTTAGTTCTGTCTTCCAGGGTCAGGTTGAAAGAGTTTACCTCCCTCCCCTTTTCATAGCAGTCCTTCAAATTATTGAAGCCAGATTCATGTCCCCTGGGGTTGTCTCTACGTCTTATTGTCATTGTTACTTTCAAATTGTCATTGCTACTAATCATCCCGAAGGACTTCAACTTGTTTCTAATTCATTTCAAAAATCCCCATTCACCCAATCGTACCATGTCATCAGGTTTATAAGTGAAGGTCCAGCTTCTTAAACTATGGGTCGTGACTCCATATGGGATCTCATAACTGAATTGCAGATTGCAAAATTATCATTTATTATCAATAGATGTTTGGTTTGAATACCATTTTTATATACCTATATACCCAGGGTCTTGTAAACATCTCTCTAATGTTTCCATGCTGGTTTCAAATCAACATTTATTAAGCACCTACTATGTTCAAGCCACTAGCCTAAATATTCATTCTATCCCCTGTTTAGGAAAGCATCAGTTGCATCCAGAGCAATAACTATGGCGAGGTGTCTGGAGTTCTATCAAAGAACATGGAAATTTAGAAGACACATAAAATACCTTTAGTCTTTCTCTTTGCAACTTAGGAACATCTAAACTAAGCACCTTATTAACCAGAGAAATTGATTATAATGGGATGCTAACAGATAGCACACAGGTGGTCATTGCCCAAAGTAGCTCTTTGCCAGTCTTCAACTCTTACCAGTCTCTCTAGTAGTGTTTTTTCCCCTTCCTGCCTATCTGAAACACCAAAGTAACTAATTATAGCTCTTTATATTATATTGAATTATATTGAAGGAGCCAAGGCAAATCAAATCCTTTTAATTTTCTGGGCTATGAACACACAGAGAAATCTTCAATGATAGCTCACTAGTTGGGGCTTTTCAAGATCCTTCTAAATAAATCCAATTTAAAAAGATCTTCCTTCTGAAATGATCCATGAGTCTGATTTTATTGCTAAAATCAATCAATAAATAAATTATTAAGCATCTATGTGCCAAGCACTGTGCTAAGAACTGGAGATAGGAAAGAAGAGGCAAAAGATAGCTCTTGCCCTAATGGGAAATGATTTTTTTTCAATGGATTTGTGAAAAAATAGCACATTGTCAATAGAGATGTGAATTTGTCAAGACATTTTAAAAACCAATCTAGTATTAATAAAAATAATACTAAAAATAGCATTTATATAGAACTTTAAAATTTATAAAATGCCTTAAAATAGTGTTTTATACTTACAATGACTGGAAGGTTGGTGCTAATATTATCCTTATTTTAAGGATGAGGAAATTAAGACAGACTGAGGTTGTGACTTGCCCAGAGTCCCACAGCTAGTACGTATCTGAGGCTACATTTGAACTCTGATCTTCCTGACTTCTATCTGCCATCTGATGTCCTCTAAATTATTATGTCAACATAAAATGTGACAAAAATATCCCCATCCTTTAATCTAGAGGTGCCATAAATATGTGTATCAGGATATATATATATTTGTATATATATTGTATTATATATATGTATAATATATGTAAATATACATATAAACATCTGTATAATACATAAAATATAAATATTTGTATAATATATAAATTTATACATATTTATATCAGTATATATATTTGTATATCAGTGTATATGTATATATTTGTAGTAGGGAAGAATTGGGAATGAGATAACTATCCACTAAATGGGAATGGCTAAGAAAGCTGTAGGATGTGAATGCAATGGAACATTACTGGGCTGTAGCATATAATAAGATGAACAGAAAGAAGCCTGGAAGACTTCTAGGAATCGAGGCAAAGGGAAATGTGCAGAAGGTCATGATGACTACAGCGATGGAGATGGAAGGAGCACAAATAAGCAAATCATGGGACTAGAATGCTGCAAACTCTAATGAGCAAACAGCCCTTCAAACGGAAACATGAGAAGCCAGCTCATCCTGCTTCTTGGCAGAGGGGGAGGACCATGACGAGGGAAAACGGCATCTGATGTCTGAGTCTTTCCATGTCAGTCAACCTTGATTAAGCCCTTGCTGTTTGCCAGGCAGAGTGACGGGCATTGAGGCCATGAAGAAGGAAAAAAATCAAGGTTATTGATATTGGTGTGCTAATCACTGATTGGATGATACTGGAAGCTTGGTACCAGGAGGGACACACCAAGTGAGGGTTGAAGAATCAGCTTCAGAAGAAACCCCAAACCCCTCACCGGTAACCTTGAGAACTCTGAGGAAATGTAGGGCACTAGTCCTGCTCTAGCCCGCACTGAGAGAACCCAGAGCTGACAGTTTGAGCTTTCGAATCCAAAGAAAGGAGATCGCTGTGTCAAACTCAGGGATCCGGCCATAAATATGTTATGCCAGGATAGAGCAGTAAACTCACCACTACATTTACCCCAACACTTAAATGCCATCTGAGCTCGACCTTGGAACTGGATCTGACTACAGTTCTGTTCAAGTCGGCATCGGGATGGGGGTGAGATGCTGCCAGATTCCGGAAGAGAGCCAAGTGCTCACGCAGGTTGAAATTATGATCCCAGGAACTTGGCTTAACTTAAAGATCAAGTCAAAACAGTGAACTTCAATTTTCCCGAACTGTGGGCTTCCAAATTCCATAATTGGAAAACAATAGGCTTTATGGTTTATCCACATGGCAGGCGGCCTGGCCAAACGCTGTGGTTCTCAATCACTTGCCTCTTAGGGGACTTGGCTAACTTCCCTCGTCTACCCTATTGAGAAAGTCTCCTTCTCAGGGAGGAAGCAGCAGCCCCCATCTCCACCTGTTTGGCTGCCTCTTCCAGTTTGCTCCCCTCCCAGAAGAAATCACTGTCCAGCAACAGCTCAGACACCCACCATTAGGGTCCATCAAATGAAAATAAGATCCCATTTTATAACCAATCGATTAGTTAACACATTTTGGTCGATTGATTGGTTACAAAATAGAATTTAATTGCTTTTAGTTGCCTCTTCCATCAGACAGAGAAGGAGGTGGAGTGTATTTGTGTGTGTTTGTGTGTATGTGTGAGAGAGAGAAAATCAACTGTCTAATTTACAGACTGTGGAAGGGCAAGTTCTGCACAATGAAGTTGGAAAAACATTGGATTCAAATTATAAATGGCTTTAAAAGCTAAAATGAGCAATATTTTATCCTAGAGGTACTAGGGAGCCACTGGATTTTATTGAGTAGATGAGTAACATCATTAAGTGTTTGCTTAAGGCAAACCACTTTGGCAACAGTGTAGATGCAAGTAGTAAGGTAACTTTTGCTAAATCTCTAATATGTGTCAGATGAAAGGTTACAATATACTGCAAAGACACGGCAACAGATTTTGAACCAGGAAGACCCAAGTTCCTTCCTCTGACTCACACTGACTTGATATTCCCACATTAGTCACCTAACTTAGGCAACCTGTCTAAGACAGCAATTCTCAAAAGGTTTTGTCTCAGAATCTTATTATATTCTTTAAAATTGTTGAGGAGCCCTCCCAAAGAGCTTGTGTGTCTGTGGGACATATTGGTGTTTAGCATGTTATACATTTAAATGTCTTAAGATGATTATAAAAACATATTTCCAGAGAGTCTTGGCAACACCTGGGAGTCAGTCCCCAGCCTACACTTTGACAAGCTCTGCTCTGATTTTTAGAGAGTAGAGAGAGCACACATCCCAGTCTCTGGGCTTTGGACTAGGCAGTTCCTCATCCAAGGAGTGGCCTTTTGTCGGAAGCCTTGTCTTATCCTCCCCCACCAGCTAATCCTCTCTGTCCCAAAACCATCACGTATTCATTTTTCACATATTCTGCCCAAATGTCTCCATGTTGATGCCGTGTCTGCTAATAGAATATAAGCTTCTAAAGGGCCAGACTCTTTGGTTCTTTCAGAGTTCTGGTCTTAGAACAGGGCCTAAATAATATCATTAATCAAATAACATCCAAATCAAGTCAGTGTGTCCGACTGTGGCTGATCAGACCAATGTGAGCTTAGAATGCTCTGCCACAGGTAGGACACAAATAGTCCCTATGAACATTTGGGGTGGGCTCTCCAACTTTGGGCATCTTGCATTTCTTCTGAGCTAATTTAATTATACTCTGCTCCCAGAGCACAGCCCCTTCTCCAATGAGGGCACACCATGCTGGGTGGTCCTGTGCCAGTATCTCCGGTGCCATACAATCCACTCTAAACTTTAGAGAGACCTTGAGAACGTCCTTGTATTGCTTTTCCTCACCTTTTCCAGCCCTGTGTGAGTTTTCTATAAAATCATCTTTTTGGCAAGCGTGCATTTGGCATCTGAACAATATGGCCAACCCAACAGAGTCGCGCTCTCTGAAGGCTATTTATGGGCCACAAACCTAGGGTGCATCTCAACTACTCAGTGCTGATGGAACCACATTGATTAGTGATAAGGATAGATGGGCTAAACACTTCATGGGGCTGAACAGTCTTCAGTCAATGCTGAAGCCATGGATCCTTTATCTCCGATTGAAATCAATCACTCCTCAGCTGAAGCTCCAACTAAGGAAGTGGTTTTGAAGACCACTAGACTATTTTCATGAGACAAAGCACCTGGTGCTGATTCTATTTCAGCCGAGATTTACAAGGTGAGGGGCAGGATCCATTGCTCATACAAAGGCTGATTGAAATTTTCCAGATTATAAGGCAAGAGAGTACAAGGATGCACACATTATCCACTTCTATTAAGGTAAAGGGAATAGACCATCCTGTGAGAGTCATGGGTGGGAGGGAGGGGTCTTTCTCAGTCATTGATGGCAAGATTCTTGCCAGAGTCCTTCTTAATAGTCTGGCACTGATGGATTGATTGCTGAAGATCCTGCTCCAGGATCCATCAATTAAGGCCGTCCTTGGTCTTCATTTTAAGAAGGTCTCCCCTTTAATCATGAGAGAGAGGGAAAGTAAACTCATGAACCATAACTCTTTGTGCCCACCAAGGATAGTCCCACTTGGGAAAATCAAGTTAGGGCCCCTTCACCTGGTCTGGCAGGATTGGGCCAAACCTAGTGAGAACCTAATAAGGCATGGGACATAATAGTGGGGAGACAAAGAAAGGTCTAAAATGACCTCAAACAGTTCCTGCCCTCAAGGAGTTTCTGGTTTAATGAGGGAGACAACTTGCAACCAATTTTGTACAAACAAGACATAGACAGAATAAATTGGGGATGAACAATGAAGGGAAGACATTAACATGAAGAGGAATGGCAAAGGTTTCTTACAGAAAATAAGATTTTAGCTGAGACTTGAAGGAATCCAGGAAGTAGAAAAGCATCATGGAAAGAAGTTCAGATTTGGAATCTGGAAGATATGATTTCAAATCCTGTCTTAAATTTTTAGCTCTATGGCTTAATCGCTCTATGCCTCAATTTACTCAACTGCAATACAGAGGTAATCAGAGCACCTACTTCCCAGGTTCTTTGTGAGTCCCCAGTGAGTCCTGTAAAGGGTATTGGGAAACTTAAAGCACTATATAAATGCTATTTATGAATGCAAGCTAACTTTCCTATTCTTTCTTCCTTCAAGCAACCCAGGGCACTGCTTCCATTTGGCAAGAGAAGGGCAAACAGCCTGCGATTTGACCCTCTGCCTGGCATGAGACGCTAGGGGTCTAGTGCCTTCCTTTTCCCCATTCTCTTGTTTTCCCTGACCTTTCCTAACCCTCTGGGGCCCACTCTGAAGGATAAGATAACATGGGCCCGATGTTTCCGGCCTTGGAGACCTTCATGATTCACAAGGGCTGAGATTATTTAACTACTGATCATGATTATTTAAGTTGAAAGACTATTCTGGCCCAGCTCAGAAAATGTTTGTGTTTCCATTAAAAACCTCCAAACCACTGGCTTATTTGACTTACATCGCCTACTATTCCCCAAACTGGGCCCACAGTGGACTTTTTTTTTCTTTTAAGAAGACATTTTCCTCATCTTTTTATTTTTCTCCAGGTACGTTTAGGATACGGCCTCGGAGGATTACTAAACATGCTGCAGACATGGTACTCCTCCCACTGCCCACTAGTCCCTCCCTCCGTGCAAGCCCGCCAGGTTCCCCTTCTGCCCTAAGCATTGCTCTGAATGGTCAGAGGCCTTGACTGCCAGCCTCATTTCTCCACCTAACTGCTTTTGCTCATCTTTAAAACAACTCCCCAAAGTCTGCCTCCTCCTTGAAGCTCCCTCTGGTTGATCCCAAAGCAGTTGGTGATCGATTTATTGAACCTACGCTTCCAGACTTGGGTCCTTTTAACTGCACTCATTATTCTCCAGGTCAGATGGCCAAATACCAATAGTTTATGTCACCACAATGTACGTGACAAACGTATGCTACTGGATTCACTCACTAAGTCTGTGCTGCTGTCTGCATATCCCTTAGCTGCTTATATGTGCAAGAAAGAGGGGGATATCCACCCCCAGAACTATAGAGTCCAGGGATCTCAGAAGCCATCAGCCCAATTTATGCCTGAATAGAAATATCCTCCACATCTGGGCCTTCTAATGGTCACTTGGCCAGGTTCAGTTTTTTCATCTGTAAAATGGGGCCTCCTACCTCACATGATACATTAGTATATTACCATATTCATGCCGAGTCCATTGGAAATGGTTTTATATCATTTTAGAAGAGGAATATATCCTACCTCAATGGAGGAACAAAGAAACAAGCAGATTCTTCTGGTGACTGATCATAGTGAATGAAAAGTAAAACGAACTTAGAGGCAAAAGTCACTCTTGCACCCCTTAGCAGTGAAGCATCGTTGGGCAAGTGACAACATCTCTGTGCCTCAGTTTCCTCCTCTGTAAAGACAAAATAGCTCTAATTTTAATTCAGGGTTGTGCCTGCTGTTCTCTAAGATCTCCAGTTTCTCTAAAGCTATGATGCTAGGAGATCGAAGCACCAGCCCTTCAAATACTTGAAGTGTAATTCCATATTGTGTCCACAAATCTTTTCTTCCTGAGATCAAACACCTTCATTTCCTATACTCCAGTGAGTCTTATTCCAAGTCTTCTCCTCCTCCATGTCATGTCTAGATTATTAGCTTCCTTTCAAAAATGTTGCCTCCAGAGTATTATTTTGTCATGGTTCAATAATGGAATGGGATGATATTGCACTGTAGGAAAGTACAAATAGAGGATTCGGAGAAATATAGAAAGGTATATACTAAATGATGCAGTGAATTTGGCAGAACCTGGAATGCTACATGCACAATAGAGAGCTATAACAAAGCAAATAATAAGAAAAATAAAATGAAACTGAAAGCCGTCATCATTACAATGACAAAAGTCGGACCCCAGCAAAGAGTTGAAAAAAAATGTACTTCCTTCCTTTACTGGAGAGATGAGGCGTACAGAGGGTTACATGTACGGCAAGAGATGTCTGATGTGTTGGATGGCTTTTATTTATGGGATATGTTTTCCCATGAGAAGTCTCAGTAGGTAGGATGAGGGAATGGATCCATTCACACATTGTTGGTTCAATCACTTCAACTGTGTCTGACTCCTTGTGATCCCATTTGGGATTTTCTTGGCAAAAATACAGAAGAGGTTGGCCATTGCCTTCTCCAACTCATTTTACAGATGAGGAAACTGAGGCAAACAGGCTAAGTGACTTATCAGAAGTGATAAGTTTGAACTCAGGTCTTTATGACTCCAAGCCAGACTCTTCACTCATCATGTCATCTTAGCTGGGCTAACAACATGTAAACCAGCAATTATGGATACATGATCATATGAGGGAAAGAGAAAGCATGAAGACCTAGGTAACAGGAAAGGGCTGTCTGTAAGAGGAGGAACATGAGCAGGACCTTGAAATAAATCAGGGCTTCCAAAAAGGTGGATCCCAAGAGGGACTGCATTGAAAATGGGGGTGGGGGAGAGGGAGTAAATGATGCAGAGGTAGAGAGTTTATTGATAAAGAATCCCTTTACCTCTCTCAGCCTAGGTCCCCTAATCTGGAAAATATGAATAATAATAGCATTTAATCCACAGGACTGTTTCAAGGATTCACATCCTGACAGAACTTGGCAAACTGAAAGCCCTTTTAATTGTTGTTATTATCACCATCATCATTATTGTCATTAACCAGCAATTCATTATTCACTAAAAGAGCTAGAATGCAGAATATGTGAAGAAGGCTATTATTCAATAAAACCTGAAAAGGTTTCCGATGAAGGGCTTTAAATTCTGTGAAAGCGTGAAACAAACTGTATAGAGTAAGCATGTCAATATCTCCCTGGGCACCCGAACTCTGCAAAAAAGAAAAATCATGGTAGAAAGAAAATAGGTGTTTTGTCTTTAAAAGGAGTAAAAGAAACCAATATTCAGTTCACAGTATATTTTTCATAATGATACGAGGAAGGCTTCATGGCTTTTTATGCAGACAATAGTTCATAATGTTTCTCCTCCTCTCCCCTAAATATAAATTGCCCTACCTCGTTCCTTCAGAGAAGGCTCAGTGTTATTAAATAAATGCTGTCTTTAAACTGTTCTTCTGGGTGCTGGTTTACTCAATCCAAATTACAAAGCACTTGGAGGACTCCTTGGAAGAATATTTGTCCTGCCTCCTGTTGACCTTAAGGGAAGACTACACTGATATTTATTTCTCTCTCCCAATATCCTTGCCTCCCCTCCTTTTCTTCTCCCCCACCTCTCCTTGGAAAGTCACTTATCTAAAAAGTAGTCTTTTTGGAAAGGTTTCCAGATCCCAAGGGTCAAGAAAATACGGCGCTAGATAAAGCTGCTGCCCTAGCTTACGGTAAACTTCTTAAAAGAACTCCATATACGTAGAGCCTCGAAATGAGAGCTGAAAAGTTGTCTAAAGACCAACAATGGATTTAAATGTAGATAAGCAAGAAGAATCTTCCGATGTCGACCATATGGGCCAAGAATTCACATCTATGTTGTAAAGTTGTCCGCAAAGTAAGCCTAGAAAATCACAGAAAAACTCACAAATGCACACTCTGAGCTTCTTTGATTATAAACTGAAACTAAAAAAAAAAAAAAAAAAAAAAAAGTTACATTAATTCAGCATTAAATAACCCAATGGTAAATACCAGCTATTCAGCCTGCCTTTGGAAGTCATAAATTAGTTTAAATTGATTTATTCACGAGAGAAAAAACCCACAGATACATTCTAAGTACAGTATCTCACTACATGCTGGTCTCTTTAGCCACAGATATCAAATTCATCGCCCACAAATTAAATAACTGAGGTCTGGTTACTGGAATGTAAGTTTATTAATGGGCATTAATAAAACCAAACATACAAAATGAAGCTCATAATGGTCTCTCAGTAAAATCTTCTGCATCAAAGTATACATAACAAAGCTAAGTTATTATGAAATGTTTTAGCGGAGGGCTTTAGATATTTAAAAATTAAATGTATAATCTTATACTCTGGGGCTTGATGCAATCAGTGGAACTGAAACATATGGAGGACCTCACCATCTACTGGGAAATCTCTTTTCTGATTGGATGTAAACTCCTTGAAGGCAAGGATAGTTTGATTTGGGTCTTTGTAAGTAAGCATTGTGCCTGGCACACAGTAGGTCCTGAGGAAATGTTTGTTGATTAAGCAGTAGTCTTTGGGGGTAGGGACTGTTTACTGTCAGTCTTTGATTTTCCCCAACTGCAACACAGTTCCTAAGACATAGTAGAAGCCATGTAAATGGTATGGAATGGAATAGAATGGAATTTACCATTCCCCTCCTATATATATACACATAGACACGTGTGTGTGTTACACACACATATACATATACACAAGTATGTGTATATATATATATATATATATATTTGTTTTATGACTCATTTGATATTATTAATCAGAGGATCTCTGAACCAAGATTTCTCTATGGATGCTTCTCTCAATGAGTCTTGTCAAATCTTAGAAGGTGTATAGGAATCTTTAATGTGGTAAGAGGCTTTAAGGCAGTATCTTGGTTCCACTGATTTAAAGTATTTTAATCAAAAAAGGAAAAAAAATGAATGAATGAATGAAGATTTTATATTATCACATCTTTTCATCAATTCTGTGACTATGAAGATGAAGGCTGATATATAGATAAGTATAGATACTGACATACATATATGCATATATTTATGTATACCTGTATAGGTATATTTGTAAAAGAATTTACGTTCTACTTTAAATCAAATTTAATCAACATGTTAAGTGCCTGCTATGTATAAAGGACTATTTTCATCCAAGGATATTTTCAATACACATGTAAATATAGTGATCTAAAACTTGAGTTACCAGTCAATATGAATGAAAGATAGATATGTAATTCATGCTGATTATGTATCCTGCATTGGCATAGGTGCTAAGGATACACAAATAAAAGTGAGGCGGTAAGTAAGTAAAAGTAAAAATACACAAATAAAAATAAACACTCTGCCCTCAAGGAGGTTAGCATCAAACAGACCAGACAACACCACTAGAAACCCATGCTAGAGGTTACAGGTAGGGTAATATATGTATGGATTTTCCATTGGTAAACTTGGTGTTGATCCGTGGTTGCTTTTCTCTTTATTTGTTTGCTGGTGATAATACCATCAGGGATTTTTACCATTTTAGGTAACTTCTATTTATCAAAGAACTTACAAGTCAATCCCTGAACATATCTTAATGCGTTTTTGTATTTTCTTTATCCAAATGTGTCACTGGAAAATAAGGCATGCATTAGAAAATTGTTAGAAATATAACCTTCACTGTGAGATTGATAACCACCCTAAAGAGACCTACCTAACCATTCCCACAAAAAAAAGGAAAAAATAAGAAGAATTCTCACTGGTCCAGATGATGCGACACAGTTAAGTAGGCAAGTTTGAAACCTTCCACTGATACCTACATCTTGGATGGACATCATGGCTGAATAACGGGCTAGGCACACAATTAAATAGAAGGAAGAGACTAAACAGTTCCCAATACTCTCAGTGACTCCAAAATTATCCATTCACATACAGCCTCGCCTGTTAAATACCACTATTCCTTCACAGAGTCTAGTTCATCATCCACAATCTCCAAAGAATCCAAATTGTCAGGGAATCAAAAGGCAATGAGGGGGACCTTGGTGGAAACAAGATTCCTGCAGCACGTTACCCCAAATCATTTCTTTTCAAGAAGAGGATAGAGAGAATTATTGTGGACATGTACAGTCTGAAAAAGTCAGGCTGCCAGAGAGTGGGACTGTGAGCTGGATGATAATAACTCTGAGCATGCGTACCCATGGGATACCTGAAATCTCTGGAAAATGGATGGCATGACGGGGACAAAAATAAAAGGGTGGAATGGGCTGTCATCAGCACCACCAGAAGAGAGATCCACATAATTCATGGGCCCGTTGAAGTAGAAACTGACACAGAAAGAAAATCAAGTGTTATACATTTCAGCAAAAATACATTGAGGCACAGGAGGGGAGTTGGAACAAGCCTTCTTATGAGGGAATGATTGCTAGAAGTTTCAATAAACAATACTGATTAGCTTACAGAAGGAGATGGAAGAAACCAAAAGCAAATAGTTTCTTCTAGTGTTAAGTCAATTTGAGGCTTAAAAAGATGTGCAGATTACAAAACGCATGTTGTGATGATTAAAAAATATATAAGTGACAACCAACAATATCATCACTACTATTAATGTCCCCATTTGCACCTTCACCCCTGCTGCTGCTGCTGCTGCTGCTGGAGGAGGACAAAGTATCTGTAGATTTCAAGTGCCTTCTTGATTCTTGAAATCTTGAAAGATCTTTGATCTTTCCCTTGACTCACATTAAGAATATAAATGGCACTTTGATCTCACTAGAGAAAGATTCTATGAGATGAAAAAGATTTTTAATGTAATTTTTGGAGAGCTATCTAGTGTAATAGCATCCATACTTATTAGCATTATGTATCATGTATTAGCATACATATTTGGGAGTTAACAAAGTGTTTTCTTTAACTCTCTAAATTGGAAACTACATAAGAGAAAGACCATCATGGCTTCCAAACTAGACAGACTCATAATAGGTTTAAATTGTATTCTTTTGAAAAATGCCATGATTTGTATCAATTAGTTTTGATGTTAATATGATAGATGCCGATTTTAAATAGAGAATAACTTTTTTATTTATTGATCAAGTAGAGTGGTATTCTCACCAGCCTTGCACCTAAAGTCTCCTTCTTATTAATATTCTCACTATATCTTCTCCTGTCATCGATATCACCATCATAATTTTGACGAGTGCACTCCATATCCAAATTTAAGAGGAAATGGGAGACAGAACGTGTTGGCACAGGGAACTTGCTTTCTAAAGCTAAATCCAAAATTTGGAATCATATTTGAATGCGAACTCAAGTTCCAAGTATGTATGTAATTGTCACTGACCACGTGATCATCATAGATATATTATCAGTAGATAATTATTAGTATTATCAGTAGAGCCATAACTAAGATCGAGTCCCTGAAACTCAGCACCAAAACTTACAGGACATAGATCTTAACCCATCTGCTCCTTCGGCGGCAAGAAACCTCACAAGAAATCAATTTGTTTGATCGTATACTTCATTATTTTCACACCATGGATTTTGATTTCAGGGTTTCTTTCCTTCTCTTGAGGCATTCACTTAAAGTATTTTCCGATTCCGACACCCTGAAGCCATAATTGCTGAGTATGGCCTTGATAGAACATAGCATTTCTTTTCATGAAAGGAAATCTAACAAGTTAAAAATCTATTTCAATCGATATAGTTGTCATTATAGATCTTCAGTATAGACACAGTGCAGACCCTGCTATGAAGATAAGTAAACACAAAGAGGGATTTCTGGGGAACTTAAATACTGAGTGCATTTTCTATTGTGCCTAATAATATCGTGCCTTGTTGCCTTTTGCCAAAGGAAGCAGAGTGGACGTTTTTATTTACTTTGCAGTAGTAAGAAATGAAAAACACGTCAGCAATATTATGGCAAACTACCAAAAGAGGTCTTACCTTAGGTGTTCTCTGAAATTCTGAAGGTGGATAGGGAAACATACAAGTAAAAGGAGTTTATAGGCTTTAGAAAAATAAATTCAATTTTTAAAATATATAAATGCTACTCTTCACTCTATTTTCTTTTAAAACAGATGGTATATTTTCATTGAATAAGTGGTCACATTGCCCAAAATGGTTAAAAGGAGATGTTTTAGTTAAGAATAGAATGTAAATACAAATTATCTCATTTTAATTTCTAATTAAATGTTTTTGACAAGATCAAAAGAAAGTGTTCACAACTAAGACATGATGAGGGAAAAATACTGACCCATGAAATCATGAGAAATTATTAAGGAGAAGAAGAATATATCGATTTAAACAAATGGAAACGTCAGAATAATGCATCCTAACTAATCAAAAGATCATAGATTGAGAAGAGGTTCAAGTCCCTAATCTAATCCTCTCAATGGTAGATAAAAGAGGTTATGGGACTTGCCTAGAAAAACACAATAAATGGCGAGCTGGATTGGAAACAAGATCCTCTGAGTTCACTCCAATATTTTTTCCATTACAATCCAATATTAACCTATTGACCTACATCACAATTGCTGGGCAAGACTTTTTATGCCTAAAATTAAACTTCTATTAGTTCCTATGTATGCTCTTATTAAGAGTATGTGGTTATATGGTAAAAAATGTGTCTAAATTCTTGGAGAAACCAGGGCAGTCAATAGAAAGTAAAGGTTTGGTATGTTCTTGATAGCATACTTCAAAATATTCTATTCCAAATTGTTTATTGATCAAAATTTTCTGTCTAATCTTCGGCATACACCACATACCCCAAGCAGATTGGGGCATCCGAAGGTCAGATTTTTACATCGAATCACTCATATATTTTGACTAAGCCCACAAAATTATTGCAAATAAATTACACCTAGCCACACTGTCATTATGACAACTGTCAAAGTCATAAAGTCACATTGTCTCTCTTCTTCATCCTTAAACTTGAAAGAAAAAAAAGAAAGGAAAAAGAAAAAAAAGAAAGAATAAAGGAGAAAAGAGGGAGGAGAGAAAGGAAAGAAATAGGGAAGACTAGAGGAGATGTGAGAATATTTCTCGTAATGTCTTTGGCAACATTTTAGTTTAATAATCATAGCTGCTTATTTTTAAAACCAAGCTTCCTCTCTTTTCTGACTTGGCTCCTTAAAAATGATAAAATGGAATCCCTTTTGGAATTTCTTTTTTTTTCTTTTTTCCTTTTTAAATAGAAGCAGGAAATCTATCAACTTAGCTATGTCATTATCCTCAGCAAAAGATGAACCGTTTTCATACCCAAGAACATATGGAAACAAAGCTTTATTGGAGAAATAAAAGATATTGGTTCCTGTCTTACCCCTCACCTGCTTCTACCCCAAGGGTGTATTTCCCAACCTTCCCCTGCCAGTGCTTCTACTGAGAACCATATCTCAAAGAAACCCCATTCCATACAAACAATCCAGAGGCTAGGTTCTTGTTATGGACAGGATGTAATGAAACAGGTTCTCCTATTTCTCTTTACTTTAGGTGCTAGCTGAAATTACCAGAGTAAGTAGGAAAACACAGAAATGAAAAGGGTTTAGAGGTTTCAGAAAATTAAATCCAATTTTATATTAATACTACTCTTCACCAAGTGCTCTGTTAAAGTAGATAATACATTTTTAATGGCTTGGCCAGCCATATAGCCTAGGGCTCTATTCTTCATAGCCTTCTTGGAATACAAAATATGATTCCATATAATATTCGGTATGTAAGTGTATAAATTTCACATTATAGAGCTAGCTTATCTCCCACAGACTCGCACTGTGACAGACTCTGATTATATATGTATATATAATTACATGTGTGTATATTATATATAATAAATATGTGTATTATATATAATTATATATAAAATATATAATTCTATCATCATAATCACACATATGGATATGTATGTGTTTGTATAAGTGGAAGGAAGAAGACAGAGAGAATGCAATATACTTATTTACTCCTACCAACAAAGGAGAGGAGTACCTAGCTCTAGTACTCTAGTATTAAATTCCAATAGAAACAGATCCCAGTCTGCCACAGTGAGGAAAACAGAAATTAGCATTATCTGTGTTGCATTACATATTGACTTATTTTGTTCACCCTTTCCCAATTGCTTCTAATACTTCTAAATGAAATCAGAAGTCTAGACGATCTCCCTTCCCCCCCAAAAAAAAATCCCACCAAATCAAAGGAAACATGGCCTATTAGACAGAGGGCCAAGTCTGGAATCTGGCAGATCTGGTGTTATACACACTAAACACTCTGAAACCCACTAGCTGTCTGACTGTCTGCAGTCACTATCCTTAAAGTCATCAGCAATTTTGCAAGTCGGAAGGTGCTCATAAGCACCGATTGCCCCCTCAGGATTTACCTCAACAGAGGCAAACAATGGTCTTATCCTCCATTTCCACTTTAAAAAGAAAACCAAAATCCTCCAAAGAAATCACAAGAGAGTTGCCTTCAATATCTGCCCTTGGCTGAGGAATTATTCATATGGACAGTCAGAGATCTTTGATGGATGTAAGGTAACCCACCAAATAGAGTAACCATATTCCATGGAAGAATGGCCTAATCAAATATTAAGAGAGATCCTGCACTATCCTAACTCTCTAGAATTACAATAAGGAAATAACTTTCCTTAAAGTTCCATCTTGACCTGAGCTGTGTGATTTAATTAGCAGTATGTCCTTAGATATATTGACAGAATATCAGTGAATATCACTTTCAAGGAACATGGCAAGGGGTTACGTAAAAGCTTTCTCAAGTTCTAATTTTGGTTTACAAGATCACTTTTTTTCTATTCTGTTACCATATCTCATTATCTATATGTATATGTATGTATCTATCTGTAGAAAATCATTTTCATACAAGGAATATATGGGGAAAAAGTTTTATTGTAGAAATAAAAGATATGGTTCTTGTTTACCCCTTACTTACCTCTACCCCAAGGATGTATTTCCTTCCCTATGGGTAGCTACATGGATATATATATGCGCATATATATATATATACACACACACACATATATGTACATATGAATCAAATTGAAAAAAGTAATATTCTATGAACCAAAATTAGAACTTAATAAAACAGAAATAAATTTCCCGAAATTGTTGTGAGAATACCAACTTTATCCAATCATTCCAAATGCTTTGTTCCCCCATATTATTTTTTCTGTTCTCCTACTATTTATTTTTTGAAGAGTGCGCCCCTGCTCCTCCTCCCCTCTGCTCCCCTGGTCCTCATCTCCCACCATCAGCTGACCCAACCAAGCTCTAGTAAAGTATGGAAGATGTAAGACCTGAACTTTCTGCTAACTCAAACAAGAGTGAGCCAATGGCACTTACTTCATCTCCAGGATTTCCTCGAGCTGCTTTCTCCTCTCTATCCGTAGGTTGGCCAAATGGGCTTCTTTTTCACCCAGGGACTGCTGTGTCGAGGCGAGGCGAGCTTTGGTAGCGTCCAATTCTTGCCTGGTCTTTTCGAGGGCGTTCATCAGCTCTTCTAACTGAAATGCAGACATGGCCGTGATTGGGATTTCTCTAGATTACAATCGTTTGCTTTGTCTGCTTGCGTTCTGACAGTCAACTTATAGAAAGCCACGGGAACCTCCTAAATCGGAACTAGACCTCATTGAAGATCATTCTTGTTTCCCACTGATTAAAAATGTGTTTCCAATGCTCAGAAATGACCAGGTTTCCAATGGCCCCATTCAGTTGTTTTGCCCAATAACTTTTATAGAAACTATTTAACTTCTTTATTATGAGCGGGGGTGACTGGGCAGACCCAGTTCGGCCCTGGACTTGGCAACCGTCTCCAATGTTTGCTCACGGTTGGGGTAAAGCAACGTTCAAAATGCATTTTGTCAAGCACGATTTCCTTTCGTTTTCAGGCCCCTGAGTATTTTAAGAGGAAGCTAATCTATGTGTTTCAGATTCATTCACATTTAGCCCATCAAAATGTTGGTTTCTAAAAGCCATTGGCTTTCCAAGGACCCTCCAGAGGCCTTTTCCTTTGAACCAGGAAGCAATGTTTGGCCAAGAGTAAACAGAATTCCAACCACAAAAGGTTCAAGTTTGGTTTACCCGTGCTGTTTGAGAGGGCCCTAAACTTGAAATAAATGAAATGTAACTTTTATAGGGTGCTAATACACTATAGGGATAAGCCAGACTATCAAATATCCAAGGTTTTTAGCCAGGTCCCAAGAAATTGGACCAGGGGGCCCTGAGGCAAACCCTTACTCCTCTACAAACCATCATGGGCTTTTTAAAGCCAACCTAGAACAAAGACAGCCTGGTTTTTATGATTTCATTCCAAGGGCTGCAAAGGAATAAGTTGGTGATATGCAATCCCTCACCCGGATGAAGGGCTGGATTGACCCTGTTGATTAGAACCTGTGGTTCCAGGGAGTCTCCGTCTTCCATAACTGATGTTTAGGCCTCTAAGCCATCCTTTCCAGCCAGGCTTGGCAGAAGGAGCTCACCCATCACTAAGATCAACAAAGCTCCCTTCAAAATGTGTCAGTGACATGTTAAGTCCCAATTCATAAATACTTTCTGCACCATTTATGCAGTTTTGCATGGAATTTATTCAGGATAAGCAGAAAACACACGTCCAAGATAAATTTCAGGCTTTTAAGATTCAGAAAGCCCTTTATTTTGCTACAAGAAAAGAGAATACTTTGAATCATGAGCACGCAAGGCAAATAGAGTTTAGTGCCAAAAAAAGGAAAAGGGGGAAGCAGGCTTCAAAATGTGAAATGCAAAGAAGACAAAGGGAAACTGGTGAATTACCCCAAATTACACCTGTCTGGTGGGCAAAGGAAATGAGAGACATCATCACTCGGTTGGCTGTCGAGTTCTGTTGGGGAAAACCATTGAGGCGGTTGAACTTCCATGCCCTAATTCTGATGATATTTCCCACCTGTCCCCATGATAGGGACACTATAAATAGTGAATAGTGGAGGCAGTCACTGAGATGGATGGCTCATCCCAGGACTCCTCTGGCTCTGGGACTTCACCAACATGCACATTTGACCAAAGGTACAACTCACAACCTTCAGTTGGCTACTCATCCTACTGGATTCCTTGTAGATTCTCCCGTACCTTTAGCCCTAGGGCTTTCCTCAGTTTCTTCTTGCATCACAAGAGGGCCATATAGTAGGAGGGCAATGCATGAGTCATCTCTAACTCTTATATTCTTCCTTTTGAATGAAATATTTCTTTGATAATATCTTTTTAAGTCTATTTTTCTATCTCTAGGTGTATGCATATATATATATGTATATATATATATATATTATATATATATATATATATATATATATGTAAATATGTATATACAGTGCCTGGCAATAGTACATAATAAGCAATGAATAAATGACTGATGAATGATGATATAACTCAGTCTAACCATGCACCCCTCCATTGTCCCATAAATTAGACAGAAACAGGAGTAACCCAGCCATAGCTAAGGGTCCTTATGGCTTTATATTGACTTAGAAAACCACAGATTAACATTATTTATGTTTTATTATCTATTTGATAGCTCTGCTATAGGGGACTATCAACTTCAAGGCTTCAGAGAGTCCAGTGATCCATAACTTGGAATCTTCACAGAAAGAGGGATGGTACTAAGTTGGCTTTTCTTTCAGAAAGCCCTTCCCTACAGACCTCTTCCCCCTCCTCTTCTATTGGGATCCCATATTCCAATTCACGGGCAGTGTCTACTCAAGACATAGATTGGCAATATCCCCCTCCCAGTATTGGAGAAACCTGTGACATACTTTCTGGTTAACTTCCTGGATTTCTCACCTCCAACTTTACCAAGTGGTGAAAGAAAAAAAAAAAAAGCCAAGAATATCAGGAATCCCATTAGCCTGCTGGAATATTCTACCAGCAAGTCTCTGGCTGTGGCGGTGAATTAGCGGTGCTGTTTGCAATCAGCTGAGGTGTAAGACAACATGACTACAGGCCTTCCTACAGCACAGATAAAGGCCATCTCCGACACCCTTGTTTGTTGATTCCTGCCTTCTGCTATTATCTAAAACTAACCTGCCCACACTCATCTCACACAGAGCCCACTCACTGGGAATTCCATATTGTTTCCTAATTCAGCCTGCTCTCCCATCACAATGAAGAGCTTCTCTGCCTCAGACTTTGAACATGTCATATTTCTACTTCAATATTAATTCAACTCGAACAATTAGATTTAAAAGGAAGTTTTCTAATTTGTGATTTCTTGTAGCAAGGACTATAGGATTATATTTCGAGGGGATCTCCGACGCCGATTCATCCGATGTTCTCATTTGACAGATGAGGAAAATGGGCATCAGACACTTGGCCAGGATAATCAATCACCAGAGTGATCGTATCAAAGACAAGATGTGAACCTGGATTTTTTGACACTAAACCAATGCCCTTTCCATTGTACTAGACATCAGGTCTGTTGAGAGCCTTCCTTTTATGTCCCATCCAGCAATCACTGCTATGTTTTACATGGAGCAAGAATAAAGATCTAACGAGAGTCAAAATGCCCGGAATCTGCTTTGGAATAACCTTGAGAAATTTTTTCTGGGCTTTAGTTTACTCATCTTAAAAATGGACTCAGTGGTCTCTATGGTTCCATGCAGATTCCATCCATTTGGGATTCAGTGATCCAGCACAAGACACTCAGGAATAGTCAAAATGGATCAATATCAGCAGTTTTCCATTATGATTCCACTGAGATGACTTCAAGAACAGACACCCGCATAGTCTTACTCATCCCCAATGTGAGGTGAACCCCTTCTGCCTTTTTGGAGGTCAAGTTCACTTCATGGAGGGCCTCTACTGTCCAGTGCTAAAGTGAGTTGGGGGGCATAGGTCAGTGGTAGAGGAAAATATCAAGGACCTTCAAGAATATTCATCTTGGTGGGGAAAAAATGAAATCCAAAGCACCTTCTGAGCACTTTCATATTATTTTAAGGTATTCTATTTGGAAACCACGGTCACAGTAATAGTTGATAACATATTACTAATATGTGCACATACTACATATAACGAACATGAGTAAACATAGAGCATGTGTGTTGTAGATATGAAGTCATTTCCATCGTGTCTGCCCCCATTTGGGGTTTTCTTGGCAGAAATACTGGAGTGGTTTGCCATTTCCTTCTCCACCTCATTTTACAGATGAGAAAATGGAAGCAAGTAGGGTAAAGTGACTTACCTAAGGTCACACTGCTAGGTAAGTGTTGGGGGATAGATCTGAACTCAGGTCTTCCTGGCTTTAAGTAGAACACTCTACCAATGTGCCACCTACAGGTAGTCATTATATAAAATGTAAATCTGTAGGGGACAATAGTGGATAAAGGGGAACAGCCAAAGCTTCATGAAGAAGCCAGCACTGGAGATGAGAAAGTGAAGATTCCTCAAAGCTGAGGAGAGAAGGAATAAACAAAAAAAGCCATTTTGGCCAGACCGGGGGATGGGCCCGAAGGCTTTTAACATCCAAGAGAGGAATCTGTAGTAAATTCCAGAAGCCACGGGGAGCCACAGAGTTTATAGAGCAGAGGACTGGGAAGGGTCAGATCTGTTAGTCGGTGAAATCTCTCTGGTTGCTGTTTGATGGAAGAAGCAGACTGGGGAGAAACAGAAGCAAGATGACAGATGAGAAGGTTATCGCCAGAGTTCAGGCTGGGAGCGATGAAGCCTGACCCCAGGAGAGGCTGTGAGTGGACAGATGGCAGGGAAGCGGTAGCAGCAGGCCCCGGCCACCGGTTAGACCTGAGGGGTGAGAGGGCGAAGCCATGAGGATGGCGCTGGGCGAACGGGACGACGGGGGCATCCTCAACAAGCGGGGGCCGAACAGCCACCCTCCCAGGGATGGGAGCGCCGATTTCCTGAACCTTTCTAGAGTTAGAAATCTAGACCCGGTCATTCCAACTCTCAAAAGATGGCGGAGTGGAGAGGGAGAGACCCTAGACGGGACCTGAGTCTCATGAATCAAGATGAATCGGTGAAGGGAATGGACATGAATGGGACTTTGGGGGGCAATGGCAGCTTCCTCCTCCTGGCGGTGACAAAGGAAGAAAGTGAGCGCTAAGCCGGACTGGAAATGTAAGGAAAGTCAATTGGAAGAGCTCGGATGAGGAAAGCCATCAATCCTTCAGCATTTATGAAGCACCTACTATGTACAGGACAACAACATGAAATAGATCTGGCCTTTGAGTCCAGGCCCAGAAATGACCAGGCCCAGAAGTGAGCAGGAAGAAAACAGAGTCATTTGGGGGTTTTCTAACATAACAACGAGCATTCGTACAGTGCTTTAAGGTTTACAAAGCACTTTACCCATGTTATCTCATCCTATCCAAGAGGTTCAGTGACTTACCGACTAGTAAGCTAACAATTGTCGGAAGCTGGATTTGAATTCAGGACTTCTGCACTCAAGGTTCAACGCTCCATTTGGTGGGGATCACATTTTTGTGCAAATGTTTTATATCATCTGAGCTGAATCATGAATGAAATTGAGTAATCTAAGAGGTAGACTCGGAATTTTGGTCTGCCCCCTTGACCCTGCCGTCTCCCCATTTTATCTGTCAGACTCAACGAGGAACGGGATCGCTAAGCTGGATGTGAGAGCAGCACAGGGACCTAAAACACAAATGAGCATTATCCATATTTCCCTGCCTTTGTATTTATTTTGTGAAATATTTCTCAATTATATTTTAATTCACTTAATGTCAGGGTGGGAGAAGGAGAGAGCAAGTTCCATATCTGCCTTTTTCTATCCCTCTGGCTCTATCTGTCTGTCGCTCTTTCTCTGTGTGTGTGTCTCTGTGTGTGTCTCTCTGTGTTTCTGTGTCTCTGTCTGTCTGTCGCTCTTTCTCTGTGTGTGTGTCTCTGTGTGTGTCTCTCTGTGTTTCTGTGTCTCTGTCTGTCTGTCGCTCTTTCTCTGTGTGTGTGTCTGTTTCTGTGTCTCTGTCTGTCGCTCTTTCTCTGTGTGTGTGTCTCTCTGTGTGTCTCTCTGTGTTTCTGTGTCTCTGTCTGTCTGTCTCTCTTTCTCTCTGTGTGTGTCTGTCTCTTTCTGTGTCTCTGTGTGTCTCTCTGCCTCGGTGTCTTTCCATTTCTCTCTCTCTGTCTCTGTCTCTGTTTCTCTCTTTCTAGGTCTCTCATTCTCTGTGTGTGTGTGTGTGTGTGTGTGTGTGTGTGTGTCTATCTCTGTCTCTGTCTATCTTTCTTCTGTCTCTATCTCTGTCTCTCACTGACTCCCTCTCTCTCTTCTCTTTCTCCCCATCTCTTTCTCTGTATATGTAGGTAGGTGTGCACACATGTTCGTTCTGTATTGTGTGGTACACACATGTTACATGCATGTAGCGGACTGGATACCTGTGTGTGCCACATGTACGAGGGGGGCCATGGTGATCTCTAGATCTGCCCCCGTGTCTATAACTACCTACAGATACAGACCTGTGTGCCCGCCCTGCGTGTGCACAGACCCCGACCCACACAGGCACCTGCCCCCACAGCCGTATCTGGCACTGCTGGATCCGTCTCACGGGATCACGTATCTCTGGCCGGAGATGGAGAATTCCTCAGAAGTGGAGGATCAGAAGCAGGACAATGCGCGTGGATAATGTTCCATTTATGCCCCCCAAGGGCCGGGGGCTCTTGTTGTTACCATCTCCATTTGCAGAGCAGAAAGCCAAAGCTGACAAAACTTAGGGCGCTTGCCCGGCTCACCCAGGTGACCCAGGGTCTGAGGGGCCCGAGTCCAGGGTTCTTTGGCACTCTGCGCTGTGGCGCCACCTGGCTGCTGCCACTGGAGCCTGCGTGTTCTTCAGCTTTGTGCACTTGGGAGGCTCCAGGTTCATGGGTGTAAATAATTACGGATAATCAGTCACGACTCCCCACTCAGTTACAAGAGCCCCTCTGGGGTCTGGACCCACAGTTTCAGAGCCGGGCTTTGGAACTCTGGGAATTTTCTCGACTCCAATCACACAGCCATTGTCTGTCAGACCTGGACCCACAGACACACACACACGCGGACCCATCCCACATACATGTACGAATGGGCATTTTGTACGTATCCTCATCAACATCTCTTTGTGTCTATGCAGATTTGTTTATTTCTTGATTTTCCTTCATGCTTCTTAAGAAAAGGAAACCCGCAGATGTCAGAATTCTGCCCTGATTCACAGCCGTAACATTTTACAACTCTCTGACTGTTGCCTAAGATCTGGTCTTGTTCTCTCAGCAAGTGTGTGTGTGTGTGTGTGTGTGTGTGTGTGTGTGTGTATGTGGGTGTGTGCACGCGCACACACATGTGGAGGAAGTCTGATACCAGATCCATAATGGGAACCATATTTGGTTGGCATCTTATGCTTTAAAAAAAAGAGAGAAAAGGGAAGAAATATCCTTAAATGACATATGTATTAGGATTGCCTATTTTAAAGTATATTTTTTCAAATATCCTTTTTACAGCGGCCCGAGTCGCTTTTCTCTCACTGATTATCGGACACGCCACAAGCCAGGCCAACTACCGACATCTGAGAAACCTACTGGAAGCGAGCTTCTCCCTGGGCCCTTTGCAAGATGGCACGGCCTTCAAACACATTTCTCTAGCACCGAGGGCTTCCATTCCTCTCCAGCTCCATGGTCAGATCTTTTAAAACCTGTTTAAGACCTTAAATCATTAACATATGGAGACTTAAACTTACACATACATTTACTTTCTTTAACTAAATATTTGAAAACCAGCTTCTTTCTCAGTTATCTGCCAAGATCTGTGCTCAGGGCCCTGGACTTCCCCACTTGCCATATTACAAATACCCCACACTGTTCCTGAGCCTGGTTTGGCAAAGGCTGATTTTCAAATATTTTGCTAAAATAAAAAATAGGAGTGCAATGCCAGTTTTAAGTTGACATATATATTCTGTGTTAATGATTTGGAATTTTAACGGGTTTTCAGCTGTGTTTTGAAAAGCCTATAGCCCTTCTACTTTAAAATGACTATCTTGATCACGGGTGTCAAAGAGTTTCCTTTTTCACTATCTCTGACTCAATGTCCAAAGAGAGAAATCCAGTGATTGGCTTGCATCGGTACATAAAGTTATAGGGTCACAGATTGAGCAGGAAGGGTCTTCTGAGAGGATGGAGTCCAATCCCTTTGTTTTACAGATGGAGAAACTGAATCATAGAGCAGTTAAGTGACCAGTCTGAATCGCCCAAGTAGTAAGAACTGGGATTGTAACCAACCATCTATAACTTCAAATTTGTCAATTTTTCCATTGCACCATTCATTGGTCTCTGTTCCTCGAGACTCCATTGGACCTCAAACAGCAGACTCCGGGAGTTACTGTGACAAAAAACCATCTGAATTATGGGGATTGAACTGGATTGAGGGTTTGATCTTCAAGTGGAAAACGCTTTCTACTATATTCCATCCTGGCAGGACTGCCTAAAGATGGCCTTGGTCTTGGAAAATCCAGAGTTACCTCCACACCATTCTGAGATACATAGAAGGGACTGCAGTGGAGTCAGGTTAGATTATAAAGTCAACCAAACCCACTAGAATGGAGAATCCATCTATGTGGCAGAAAAATACAGAAAAATAGATGAGAGAGAATAAAAATGTTGTGGTGTTGTGGTTATTGTTTTGCCCTATCTCTGGACCCATGAGGATCTCCCATGATGAGAACAGGACAAATCCATTCTTAGACTATTTCTCATCATCAGTAACCAGATGCAACTTTTCAGAGAGTGTTTTTGTGAACCTTAATGATCCGCTATAGTCGAGGAATCGTAATCTTATTTTTCAATTACTCTTATCTGTCCCTCCTATCTCTCTCACTAGCCGCCCTCAACAGCCAACACTGCCTTAGAGTGACACCTTTTGGCAAAGGCTGAAATTGTTAAATCCGGAAGCTGCTGCCTCTTGGCTTGAGGCAGGATACTCTTGTTGCTGGAAGGGAGCATGGCTTCCTACAATCCCTTTAGTATTGGAGCTGCCTTATGATCCAGTGTATTGGAGCTGCATTATTTTCCTCCTGCTTTGGGAGCCTCCAATATGAACAAATACACTATTAAAGTGTGTGTGTGTGTATGAGAGAGAGTGAGAGAGAGAGAGAGAGAGAGAGAGAGAGAGAGAAACACTGTGTGTGTGTGTGTGTGTGTGTGTGTGTGTGTGTGTGTGTTATTGTGGCTTATTAACATCTCTTCATTCCAGAAGAAGGAAAAGGAAAGAAAAGTCAGCAAGAGACATATATAGGACTTCTTAGACACACATCTGACCTACTAGAGTCTGAGGAATTAGATTAAGTGGCAGTGTAAATGAGTGACAGTTTGTTTAAAAAAAGAAAAGAAAAGAAAAAAAGAAAAAAAAAGCCCAGAGTTTTCCTAATCTCTGATTGTATTTGGCTCAACACACCTCATGCTGATAGAATACAGTTCTACTCTGTGGGAAAAGGATGCGTGTATATATGCACATCCCATATGTGTATATGCAAGTATATATATATGTGTGTGTGCATGTATATGTGTGAGTGTGTACATGTAAGCCCTCTGAGGGCATGCGTCTGTGCTGTATGTACTGGATTCTCTTCCATCTCAAATTGACAGGATCATGAGATACGATGCTTACCAAAGCAAGAAAACATTGTGAGTTTTTTTTTTAATTCATTATTTAACTTTAACACCACTGATAACAATCAGAAGGGGCAACTTGATAAAATAGAGAAAGGGTAGAACTTGGGGTAAGGGAAATCTAGGTTTCAATGACACTTCTGAGAATACTACTTTGGCCATATTATTTAAAAATTCCGGCACAGCCAAAGCCATTGTTTGAAAGTGACAACTGAGGAGATACTCATATTTTTTGATAAGATCAGAGGGGACCCCAAAACTCCCTCTAAATAAAAGAATAGAGATTCATATTGTCTGGGTTTTCCCCAACAAGTCACGTAGTATATGTTATCCCAAATTGAGCATCAATCTTAAAAATAACAATTCATCTTATTTCTATCTTTTAGTTGTATATCACCATCATCTCTAAATATATTCCTCTCCCAAATATATATGTGGGTGTATACTTTTCTTGAAACCAAGGAAAACAGCCAAGTAAAATTAATTTATGCCAAATATCTGAAAGCACATGTAACATTTTCTACCTCCAACCTGCTCTCCAGGGCTCCAAGGTGAAGAGAGGGAGGCTTATTTCCTGATCTCTTCTCTGAAGTCAAAAAGAGTCAGTGTGACAATGTGGCTTCCACCTTCGTTTGAATGTTCTTTTCACTTTTATTTTAACACTATGTATATTGCTTTCCTGGTTCTGCTCACTTCACTGCATCAGATCATAAAATTCATCTTATATTTCTCATATATATGTGTGTGTGTGTGTGCATATGTGTGTGTATACCTTACGCTAAGTATATAAATTTATATGCACACATATGTACACACACATGTGTATATAGGTGCATATGAATATATATACATGTATATGTCTGTCTATCTTTCAGAATACCCATGGATAACTTACCAGATCATCTCTACTGAAAATCCTGCCAGCCCTTCAAACCTAATATAACCAAGAGAGAATAAATCATCTTGGAGGAGCTTGTACTAGATTAGATTACCTCCAGGATGCTCTCAAGCTCTATATTCATGTTATTGTTCAGTCATTTTCAATTATTTCTGATTCTTCATGACCCCATTTGGGATTTTCTTGGCAAGGAAAAGGGCCTGGTTTGCCGTTTCCTGCTCCAGCTTATATTCATAATGCCATGATAGTTCTTCCCCAGCTAATAGAGTGCCCATCTCCTCTTGCTTCCTAGGTTGTTCCAGAACCCATTCAGGATGGCCAGATGGCAGCAGAACTAAAACCCTCTGAAGTGACCTCCCCCAATTCCCTGCTGCTTGACTTCTTATCCAACTTGTATATACTGAGCATCAATAACTCCATTGCTTCCAATGATATGGAAGATCACCTTCTACCCACTTTGGATACACTAAAAGTTAATCATTCCATCACTTTTAGTAATATGGAAGACCTCTGGGTCTTATCATTTATCTTACCCAAAGTCTGAAAGAACTGGTTTGTCATAACCTATTTATACTGTCCAAAGGCCCCCAGGCTTTGCCATTGGTCCTGCCACTGCATACTTGGAACTGCCAGATCACTCTGTCTTTGTAGCTGAATTTTCTTTTATGTGATCTCTCTCTCTCAATTAAAGTGTGATCTTCTTAAGGGCAGACAGTACTTAATTTTCCTTTTTGTATATCTAGAACTTAACTGATGGCAAAGACTTAATAGCTGCTTTTCATCCATTCATTCACTGACTGATTCTACTATCACGTTTCAAGTCATCATAGGTCAGATTTCAGAGTCATCATGAAAAAAGAAATTCAGCTGGGATCAGTGCTTTTCCTCTGAAGTTTACTTTGGGCAGGGACCCAAGCTGGGCTGCCATATTCTGTAATGTGAGGAGACCAAGAAAACCTAGCTTTGGAGCTAAGTGGTAGATCTCTACAGTATTGAAAGGTGAATCTCACTCACTCACCATATTCAATAAAGAGAGAAATCTTTCTTCACAACCCTTACCATTGCCCCCACACCCCACTCCATTCCTGCCACCCACCATCTCCTGAGGTCATATTCTCTGACCTGACCTCCCCTCCTCCCACTTTTTGTTTCACCCTTATACCACAACCCTACACCACAAAGAAAATGAGGATATTAAATAAGTCCTCATTTCCTCTACAGCAAGTTCTTAAACTTTTTCCACTCACATCTCCTTTCCAACTGCTAAATTCCTACAGGATCCCAAGTATATAGACATATAAAATAAGGTATGCAAATCTAACATTAACTTATAATAAATCATAAATTAGCAACCCCATTTAGTTACATGATTCCTTATGGGTAGCAAGGCACAGTTTAAGAAGCTTTGCTCTAAAGCAAAGTCGACATTGCTTACTATGTTCTTCAGACTCTCCATGTTATGGCCATAAGCTGTCTATCCAGCCCTATATCACACTTCAGTGAAACTGGAACAATTTCTGCCAACAATTAGTGCCAAAGACTAGAATTAGAATCCATGGGATACAAATTTTGCCCATGTCACTTGCTGGTTGTGTGACATTGGATAAGCAACTTCACTATTCTCATGCTTTGTTTCTTCATCTATAAAATGAAGAGATTTGATGAGACGGCCCTTAAGACACCTTCTAGCTCTTCAATGATAATAGTTAATAAGCCCCTGTTCACTCATTTATAAAATCCTAAGATTGTGATTTCTGTGCTTAAGCAGTGACCTTATATTTGATGCAGAATAATCAATTTAGTACCACCTTTGTGTTTTTGTTTAGTGTTACATCTTTCTGAAATTTCTCCATAAATGACTTGGAGCTGCAGAACCTTCAATGAGCCATGCAAATGTTACCTCCTCCCAAAAGTTGTTCTTGACTTTGGGAATATCGATCTCAATCAAATGCCTTTTAGTTTTGTATTTTTCTTTTTGACTTATCTTTTTTACACTAATTTTTCTTGCACATATATTTCCTCCTGCACTAGATTGATGGAGACATATTGAGAGAGGTATCACTGAATAACAGAGTGATTTCAATTTAAGAAATGCTTGGATTCAAATCCTACCTCTGCTCCATATGATTTTGGATGAGTAACTAACCTTCTCTGAAATTTAGTTTGCTCCTCTGCAAAATGAGGAAATTGAATGAGATAACCTCAAAGATTCTTTCCATCTCCTAATGTTATGAAAGATTTTGAGTTTGTTTAACAGAACAAGGTGGCTTTGTCACCCTAGCAGTGACTCAGCCTGAGCCTTCTAGCCCCACAAGAAATTCAGCTGGACTCGGTGCTTTTCTTCTGAAGTTTACTTTGGGCAGGGACCCAAGCTGGGCTGCCATATTCTGTAACATGAGGAGATCAAGAAAACCTAGCATTGGAGCTAAGTGGTAGATCTCTACAGTACTGAAAGGTGAAGAAGAAAAGAATAAGGAGGTAAACAGAAACAAACTTCCAGGAATATAAGAAAAAAATCTATAAGACTAAAAGTCCCAGGGAACAATGTAAAAAACCTGCGTCTAAACCTATTTCACAACAGATAAACTAAAAAGAAAAGACAAATGAGCACAGATTTAGAGACAGGCTAAGTTAAGTTCTGTACTATAAAGGAAAAGGAAGCAAAACTCTTTAATAAAAAAAAGAATTCTATGGTTTCCCCAGAGAAAATGAAACATATAAGTTAGAAATGGGGTTAGAAGGTGTTATGTCCTCAAATTCTAACTCTAACAAACTCCAGAATAGTTCAAATAAAAATATAAAGATTAAAATTATGTTGGAAATCAGTACTTTCAATATATAATTTAAAAAGTTGAAAATACAATGTATAAATGACCCAGAGGAAAAGAGTCTCTGAAAGAAGAAATAATGAATTCAGAACATAAAAGTATAAAAGTAGAAGAAAATTGGTCATTACAGAAGAAAAAGCAAATTCTTTTTTTTTCATACTTTAATGTTTTGTTTATTTTATTAATTATTTCTCACATTTGAATTTTTTTTAACATTTTCAGTTTTTTTTTTTAAATTTGGAGTTTCAAATTCTTTTCCTTCCTCCCATTCCTCTACCTTTCTTGAGAAGCAAAAAGCAAATTCTTTAAGAGAGCATCTGGATCCCATACAATCCAAAACAAACTTGAGGATTGGATACCCAAAGATAAGGCAAAGATTTAATGTCTCCCAGAAGAAGATGTTAAATTAAAACAACAACAACAGCAACATCATCTTGAGTACCATGAACCAGAAAGTCATATAAGAAAACTGCCTGAAACTTTTGAACACAGATAATAAAATATTAATCAATTGATTCCAGATAGCCAATAATGAAGAGGGAGAAAAAAAGTTGAGAGAAATATACCATGACTCAAACTCCAAACAATGTAGCAATTGATTTTTTTATAGCTTTTTATTGACAGAGCATATGCATGAGTAATTTTTCAACATTGTCCCTTGCAATCACTTCTGTTCCAACTTTTCCCTTCCTTCCCACCATCCCCTCCTCTAGATGGCAGGTAGTCTCATACATGTTAAACATGTTAAGGTATATCTTAAATCCAATATACGTGTACATATTTGTACAGTTCTCTTGTTGCACAAGAAAAATCAGATTCACAAAGGTAAAAACCTGAGAAGAAAAACAAAAATGCAAGCAGTTCACATTCATTTCCCAGTGTTCTTTCTCTGGGTGCAATTGATTTTTAATATTACAAAACAAAATAGTTCAAGTAGCCAGAAGAAGGGCTGATATCTGGGAAGGAACATTAATTTCAATGTTATTTTTCAGGAAAAAGAAATATATAAAAGAAAAGAATAGGGAGAGAGAGAGAGAGAGAGAGAGAGAGAGAGAAGAACTTGCAGTAAAATTCAACACCATGGATCCTGCAAAGCTGAGCTTCATTCTAATGTGACAAATCAGCTACCCACGCTGTCCACTTTCTAATCCACCTGGATGTGCTTCTCCCACCTGGATCAGCTCCGATAAACCAAACTCTGGGAGGGAAATACATTCAACTAGCTCACAAACTAATTCCCAATCTTCTTATACTTTATTCCCCTCCACACACTCTGTGATCCCTTGGACAGTAGCCTCCTTGCTGCTTCTAACACATAACTCTCCAGGTCCAGGTAGTGTGCATTTTCAGGGACTATTTAGTTCCCATAGCCAGAACTTATTCTTTCCTCCTCAGCACTTTCCCTGACCTGAAGTTCCAGTTTAAATCCTAGCGTAAGCAAGAAGTCTTTTCCCTGCACATTTTCCTCGTCTGCCTAATGCTGGTGATTTGCTTTCTGAGATTATCTGCAATTCCTTCTGACTCTACCTTAGTTGTTTTCCCAGTGTCTCTCCCATTGGAATGTGAGCTCTTTGAAGGCTGGAATTCTGTTTTTCTTTGTATCCCCAGCACTTAGCAAGGAGCCTGGCACATAGCATTTAACAAATTCTTATTGACTCCCCAGGCCACCAGAACAGAACATATTCTACATGCCATTCAGCTTCCTTTTTAGCCATTTTGCCATCTTGTTCTATACTCCCCACCCATCCCACCCACACATACTTTCTACTTTATGCTCTAGAAACTTATAATCAAATTAATCCTACAATATAACCTTGATCCCTGAAATGGGGTGTCCATTGACTGTTCCTGTGACTCCACAGGCCAACTGCCAAATATGTGTTGCTCTCACATTTCCATATAACCTCACTGTTGCTATTTTTTATTCATAAATTAACATATTGAAGAATGAGGCACAGAATTCAAAAAAGTATAAAGGGGGGAGTTCAAATTTAACACTCCAAAATCCCCAAGAGAATAAGTAAGAAACAAGCACAAGCATAGTCACAAATTAGAGAAGAGAATTGGGAGAGAGAAATAAGGATGTAAAGAAAATGAAAATGTATTGGAAAGGTATGCTACAAAAGTATGGTACTTAAACTAAAAGACTGATGGGAAAAGAGAAAGGGAGGAGGGAGTACTATGGGAATTAGGGTTAGAAGTGGAGCCGAATAAGAAGTTAGAAAGGGGACATGTCTCTGCTTCCTCTCCTCTCACTTTCCCCTTCTAAATTCTAGAGTAAGACTCCTGATTTCATCATTTAACTTAACTTCTTCATCCTGAATTACCAATGATCACCTACTTGCTAAATCTAATGGTTTTTATTCAGCTTTCATCCTTGACTTCTCTTCAGGATGTGGCTTTAATCAATCTCTCTCATCTTAAAATTCAGATCTGACCATGTCAGTCCCTTACTCAGTAAACCCCAATGATTCCCTCTTACCTACAACAGAAAATATAAACTCTCTGTTTGAGTTCCAAAGCTTTTCATAAACAGTTCCCTTCACACATGTGCAAAAATGTTTGTGGCAGCCCTTTTCATAGTGGCAAGAAACTGAGTGGATGCCCATCAGTAGGAGAATGGCTGAATAAGTTATGTGATATGAGTGTAATGGAATATTATTGTTCTATAAGAAACGATCAGGGGGATGATTTTAGAGAAGACTGGAGAGACATACATAAACTGATACTACGTGAAGTAAGCAGAACCAGGACGGCATTATACAGGGCAACAGTAAAATTATATGAAGATCAATTCTGATAAACATGACTCTTTCCAACAATGAGATGATTGATGCCAGTTTCAATGATCTCGTGATGAAAACAGCCATCTATAACCAGAGAGAGACTGTGGGAACTGAGTGTGGATCACACATCACAACTCTTTTTGTTGTTATCCACTTGCGTTTTGTTTTCTTAATCATTTACTTTCTTTTTTTTATCTAATTTTTCTTGTGCAGCAAGAGATTTTTATAAATAAATAAAATTGTATAATTGTATAAATAAATAAAATAAGTTGCATAAATATGTTTACACATATTGGATTTAACATATATTTTAACATGTTTAACATATACTGGGTTCCCTGCCATCTAGCAGAGGAGGTGGGAGGAAAGAGGAGGAGAAGGAGGAGGAAGAAGAGGAGGAGAAAATCTGAAACACAAGGCTATGCAAGGGGCAATGTTACCAACTTATCCATTCATATGTTTTGAAAATAAAAAGTTCTATAAAAATATAAAAATAAACAGGTCCCTTCTTTCTTCTAATCTTTCAGCTCCTTGTTGGTATCCACAAAGTCTGTAATCAAATATCATTCGATCTCCCAACTCAATATCTTTTCAGAGGTCATCTCTGATTCTGAAGTGCTCTCTGATCTACTAGTTTCCCTGCTTGAAGACTCAGATTAAGTCCTTCTTTCTTCAGAGAGCCTTTCCAAAACTCCCCAGCTTCTAATCCCCCTTGCTAAGGTCATCTTTTCGCTACTCTTCATTTTTTGTATACACGGTATCTGCACTCTGTCTCTCTAGAGACAATTAGAATTTGAGGGGAAAGATTGTGGTTTTGTTTTCCCTTTCCTTGTATCTTCAACATTTATTACAATACTTGGCATACATTAAGTGTTTAATAAATACTTACTGACCAACTCACTAGGGATAGAGCCAACAAAATTTGATAATTGATTCAACATAGGTTTGGGAAAAGGTGAGTTTAAAGAACAACTAATCCCTATCCTACATGATTTATTTTCAAATACTGATAAAATACTCTATTAAACTCCTTCAATTAGACAAATATTACTAACATTTAAATCAGGAAATGATAAATCAAAGAAAAAGAACTGTGGAGATTATTAATATTACTATAAAAATAGTCATTTTATAATAAATATAGTAATTTATTTCATGAAATAAAATTCTAGCAAAAAGATAATTGCAACAAGTAAAATCAAGTTATATTTATATGTAAATATAGTCCAACATTAGAAAAGTAACCGACATAAGGAATATGTACATTAGAAGCCAAACCAAAGAGAGCTATAAGATTATATCAACAGATGAGAAATAAACACAAACAATATTAATAAATTATTTGTCTCATTTATGCCAAATACCCTAGTCATAGAAGGATCATTTTTAGTATAATCAAAATTATATACCTAAAGGAAAAACTAGATTTATTTGCAATAGGGAAAATTTTTTCCACATATCTATATATATCACAATTATTTAATATAGTTCAAAAATAATAGTAGATAAAACTGAGGGAAATAAGATAAAAATAAGAAAAGAAAAGAAAATTTAAGAAATTAAAGATAAAAAGAAATTAAAATAAGAAAATAAAGAAATTAAAGAAGACAAAACTATCCTTATTTGAAGATGGCATAATACTTAGAAAACTCTTGAGAATAAGTAAAGAAACTATCTGAAATAATTGTAGTTTCGTAATGAAAATCTAAAGCAGTTAGGAGGTACACTGAATAGAATGCTAGAATTAGACTCAGGAAGATTTGAGTTCAAATTCTGCCTGAGACAATGACTACTAGTATGGTCTTAGTCTCAATCTCTTTGGGCACAAATTCCTTGCTTGTAAAAGGGGGAAGGAAATCAGTGGCTTAGCTCTAAATTGACATCCATGTGTTTTTTATGCAATTATATATAGGGAATACAAAACTAGAAGACTATAGAAAAGGAAATCCTATTCAGAATAACTACAAGATATATCACATTCCTTGGAATCAGTCCACCAAGGTATCTGAAGATAAACATGAAACATGAATTAAAGAAAGACAATTTATTGGAGGGATGGTCTTTGCTGATGGTAAGCTCTACCGATATAATAAAGTGACAATGTACTGATGAATTAATTCAGAGTTTATCATATGATCTGAAATTAAAACTAGAAAGAACTTTAGAGGGCCAGTCCAAAGTCCATCTTTTCTTTTTTTTCAGATACAGAAGCTGAGGCTCAGAAAAGAGAAAATACCTTTCAATAATCACACAGCTAGTATCTGAGGCAGGATTTGAACTAAGGAATCTGAGTCTTTTGGGCTCTAGATCCTGCATTTTATCAACTGTACATAGCTAGGAAAACTATAAAAGTTTCACACATACTTGTGCAACAAAACAGATTTAGATTTTTAATCTACCACCTAGAACAATAAGTTCCAAATGGATACTAGACATAGTAATGATAATAATGATGATAAAATATTAACAAGAGGCATTTATAGAGTATCTTAAGTTTTATGAAGTGCTTTAAATAGAAAATGGTTATTTCTTTTATGGAAGAAACAATATGGGATGTTTTACAACTCTAAGAAAAAGATTCTTAACCAAATAAAGAGATAGAAGAGATCACAAAAGATAAAATAAATAATGTTGTTCATTTAAAAATGATAAGACTTTTGTACATATAACTAATCTATATAGGATAGAAAAGAAAATTAATTGGGAGGAAAAAGTCTTTCCATCAAGTCCTTCTATTGTATCCTGATATATTTACTATATATCAGGAATTAATATCTACATATACTACTTGGCAGGCAGTTAACTGACAGAGCAGATAGAGTGCCAATCAAGAAAACTCGGCTTCTTGAGTTCAAATCTGGCTCCAGACACTTATTAGCTATGTGGCCCTGAGTGAGATATGTAATTGTTTCCCTCAGTTTCCTTATTTGCAAAATGAGCTGGAAAAAGAATTGGCAAATCACTCCAATATCTCTTCCAAGAAAACTACGTGTTGGGATCATGTGTTGGACATGACTCAACCAACTGAACAATAATAACAGTAACATGTTACCAGGCACAATCCCCTCTTGATAAATGGTCAACAAATATGAACAATCAACTCTCAAAGGAGAATTACAACTTATTAATGTCATATAAAAGTTCTCTCACTCCTTGTGAAATGGCAAGGCTGATAAAAGATGGCTACGATTCCATTTATAATATTGGGGTGGGGGAAGGTATGAATTTCCTTATTTTGAAAGAAGACTGATTCCCTGAAATAGCAGCAGATCGATGAGATATCGCTACATAAAGGGGAGAAGGGAATGAGTCTACTGAGGACATCCCGAGGATCAAAGGTTTAGACACTAGGGCTTTAGAATCTGTCTTGACTAATGCTCCCATTCTACAGATGAGGAAAGAGACCAAGGCGAGGGGAGTGATCCACTAAAATTCCTCCATTGGAAAGAAAATAAAGGAGAAAATTGAAGCAGGATCTTCTTCCTCCAAATCCAGCATATCATCTTCCCCTCACCTTTTACATTTTGTAGTATTTTATGGTTCCCAAAGTGTTTTTCCTATATAATTACATTTTCATGTGTGAGGTAGAAGCTACTATTACCCTAGTAAACTATATTACATTTACATACAATTGGAAAAATAAAATAATATTAAGTGGGGGGGGAAGGATAGGAAAGAAAACATGAATGATTTTTCTCAAAAAAGCAGGACCTGAACTCAAGATTCTTCCTGACCCCAACATTCTATACACTTTGTGCCAGAGCTATTTAGATGAATCACTTCATTGATTTTGGCCTCATATATAAGCTGAGAGAATTGGACTCTGGCCTCTGAAGTTACTATTAGCTGATAGCTCTGCATTATATATTTCTTATATATTTCTATAAGTGTGTGTATGTATGTGTATATATCATATATATTTCCTTATCGGGCTATAAAGTGTTTATGGGCATGGAGAGTGCCTTCCACGTATTCAGAATGTATCATAAATGTGCCTCTATACATGTTATTCCCCTGATGAGAATGCAGGCCCATTTAGCTCTTCCTTTGGAGTCTCAGCTCAAAGTACACAATAAATCCATCCCGGTTGGAGTTGAACACTTGCTTGGGCATCTTCCTGGCTCCCCAAATGCCCAGAACACTGTGTCTTCCCCAGCTGTAAGCACGCAATAAGTGTCTGCTGAATGAGTAGAGATTGAATGATTTCAGAGCGGTTTCACAAGGCACCATGTTCCCATGTTTCCTGACCAAGACAGCTGGTTCGACGCCCTTGCTCTAGTACTTCTCAAAAACATTTTTGTTGGCTTCACAAAAATCAGCCATCAACACTGAATGGATATAGTACTAAAATATGTCACTTTGATTGGATTCCTTTCTCTTTAAAGAAGTCAAATTTCCTTAGAAAACATTCATGGCACACCACAGCCAAGAAACGGTTAGAGAAACAAAACTATGGGTTCTAAGGAGAAACTATGGCTCATGGGAAATAAAGATACCCCTCATGAAAAAAAGTGTTTTGCATTTTTTCTTCATAATCTAGGCAGCATAACTGAACACTGATACCATGGTATTATTGCTGTGAACACCCACTTCAAATCCTGCCTCAGACAGCTCATAGCAGTGTGACCCCTGGCAGGTCAATTAATCTCTCTCTGTCTTCTTCAGTTTCCTTAACTTGAAAATGGGGATAATAACAGTACCTACTTCCTAGGGTTGTTTGAAGTGTTAAATGAAATAATATTGGTAAAGTGATTAGCATAGTAGCTGGCACACAATAGGTACTTAATAAATCCTTCTTTCTTTTTTTCCTTTCTTCCTTCTTTTCCTCATTCCTTTTTTCTTCTTTCCTTCTTTTCCCCTTCCTTCTTTGTCTCCTTTCCTTCTTTCTTGCCCCCCACTTTTTTCCTTCTTTTCTTCATTCCTTCCCTCCTTTTTCCTTTGCTTCTATACATCCTTACTTCCTTCTTTTTCCCTTCTTTTCTCTCTTTCTTCCTTCTTTTTTCTTCCTTCCCTCCTTTCTACTTTTTTTTCTTTCTCCTTCTTCCCTCTCTCATTCCTTTCTGCCTTCCTTCCCTCATTATCTCTTTTTCCCCATTTTTCCATCCCTACTTTTTGAGATACAGCAGAGGAGAGAAGAAAGATCCTTGAATTCAGAATCAGAAAACCCAGGTCCAAATTTAGCCTCTGCCTTATGATTTCTAAAGTGTCATTTTGGAGAAGTCATCATTCTTTCAAAACTTCTGATTTCTCTTCTGCAAAATGAAGGGTCTAAACACTAAGGATACTTCTACCTTTAAATCTACAATCCTAACCATTTCAGCAGAGAATTAAAATGAACTGATGCATTTACCTGCAAGATAGAGTGTCTCCCTCAATTGAGAGTGTGAACTCTTTGGTAGAGACTACCTCATTCTTTTGTCTAGCTCTCCAATACTTGACAGTTCCTAGCATATATATACTCAGCACTTTTAACAAATTTTTAGCCATGATTCTTCTTCCCCCAAAGAGCATGAAGAACGAAATATAGGAAATACAATATAAAACATCAGGATTCAAGTCTATCACTTCAAAGATACTTGGGGTACTGACTACTAAATAATTCCCTTGTCATGAATTAAAGCCAGTATTAAAGTTGGGCCAAACTGGAGAATAATGGTGATGGGATTTGGGTCATGACAATAGTGTTATTGGGTGCCCTTAAAGTCATCAAAACAACTCAGATCACACACATTTCCAGTAGCTGCTTTCATGTCTAATGGCTAACAACATTTTCTGTAGGTTTGAATGGGCTGTTTTTCCCTTAAATAGTCAAATATATTTATGGCAATAATAGCAAAATGAGAATGGCTAACCAGAAGCCTATTGCCCCTTGTCATCCCTTCTTCTCCCTAGTCTTTTGTCCTACTCTACCTACTTTTCTTTCCTTTCTGACCAGAAAAATCTTCAAGTGTCTTGTAAAAATACCCTCATAAAATCCTGCCATCCCCTCAAGCTAGCGTCCTATATTTCTCAACATCCCCGAGCAAATTCCTGGTGCAGATTGTGGGAGGACAGAAATTATCTATATTCATTGCTACTTTTATTTCCTTAAAATCTGACTTCTGATTTCATCAATTAACAGATTTTACTACCTCTTGATACAAAACTTTTCAATGGTCAAATCTAATAGATTCTTTCCTTCCTTCCTGATTGCTCTATTTTCTTTGCCATTATTGACTACCCTCTTCTCTTAGATACTTTCTTCTCTCTGAATTTCCATAGTATTGATCTCTCTTGCTTTTCCTTCTACCTCTCTGATCTTTCATCATTCTTTGCTGACTCTTTATCCATATCATGGTGCCTAAGAATGGGTATCCCCCAAAGCTCTGGACTTGGCTCTCTTCTCTTTTTACTCTCAGTCTCTTTCAGCTTCTGTCTCTGATTCTCTGTTTCTGTCTCTATATTTCTCTTTTTGTCTGCCCCGCTGTCTCTAGATCTCTATATCACACCCTTCTTCCTTATGCTTTGGTCCCTAGCCACATCACAGACTGCCCCTTGGGTATTCTCATAAGCTTAAAAAACCTTACAAGTTCCAAAACAGAACTCAGATCTTTCCCTCCACCCTGCCGCATCCCCACCCAATCCTTCTTATGAACATTCCTCTTACTACTGAGGGCATTCCTCCAGATACTCAGGTTCACAATCTCATCCTCAATCTTGAATCTTTATCCCACATATCCAGTGAATAGCCAGAGTCTTGTTTCTATCCCCAAAGCACTTCTTGTGCCTTCCTCCTGGTGTCTACTCACATGCATAGCTCCTTAGTTCTTTATGTGTAGCTCATCTTTCATCAGGATGACTGTAATATCTGAACTGGTATCCATGGCTCTAATATCTCCCCCTTCTAATTCTCCCAGCACACAATTTCTAAAGTGATTCTCCAAATGTGCAGATCTATCAACCACTACTCTGCTCAATAAACTCTAGTGGTTATTGATTTAAGGATCAAAAACCAACTCCCTTTTTTTGGAATTCAAAGTCCTTCAAGCTCTTTTCTCTAAAGAACATGTTTACTAGGTCAATTTTACTTCCTTTTCTAAAAGGGCAACACTGTAGAGATGACTTATTAGAACTAGGCAAAGAGTCTCATATTGTTCTTGCTGGAAAAGTTGGAGCTATGTGAGCTAATAATAATAAAACTTGAGAGAATCAGAATCAGCTGAATGTACAATTGTTAATGGACTCACATCATTTTGGTAGGAGATTTTATAGAGGGTGCCCCAGAGATCTGCATGGGGCTTTGTGGGATTTAATGGTGTTGTCACTGATTTAGATAATAATTATCAAATGAAGCAAAGCTGAGAGAGGAAGTGAATTCATTGGATAAGAGAGTCATGAGGACAGAGTAAATTAATGGACTGAATCTAAGGAGATGAAATTTAATAGAGATTAATGTAAAGTCATACACCTGGGCCCCCCAAAAAATCAACTTGTGAAGTGAAGCAGAACACAAAGAAGGTATGCTTAGAAAACAATTCATCTAAAAAAGATTTATGGACTTTGGGGGATTGTGAGATCTGTCTGAGTAGGCAGCGGGATGGGGAAGCCAAACAGCTAATGTATCCTTGGGCAGAACTAGTCCAGAAATAAGGAAGTAATAACCTCTGTCCAAGTCATCAGGAGTATTCTCATCAGTCCTCGATATGATAGTTTAAAAGAGACATTGGTCAGCTGGAGAGTCTCCAGTGGGGGGCAATCAGGATGATGAAGCATCTTGTATTCATATCACATGACACTCAAATGAAAGGAATGGGATCTTGAGCCTAGAAAAGAAAAGACTTGAGGGGAACAGGATCAATCTCTTTAAGTGTATGAAGAACTTTTGTATGCTTAAATACAAAGAGTCTCATATTGTTCTTGCTAAAAAAGTTGGAGCTATGTGAGCTAATTAATAATAAAACTTGAGGGAATCAGAATCAGCTAAATGGTCCGTACAATTGTTAATGGACTCACGTCATTTTGGTAGGAGATTTTATAAAGGACTCTCCCGGATTGTGTATTAGATTGTAAGCTCAGAGTTCAGGGAATGTGTGATGGACATACCAGACGTTCTATCAATACAGCATCGAGGGACTATGATGGAGGGCACCAGAGGCTGGAAGTGGGGAAACTGAGTCTGGGAGGGCAGGCATGGGACAGAATGAACAGGAGGGCAGGCATGGAAAGCTCATGAGCTAGTCTCATCAAAGTGATTACAAAGCTGCTGGAAGACAGGAAATTAGGAAGCATTGACATATGAGGTACAGAAAAATCCTCCAAAATGTTCTCTGTGCTTTGGAACTAGGTAAATTTCGAATCCACTTCAAAAAGAACTATTCCTATTTCATACCTTTGAGACAGTTTTCCAAAGTGGAAAGAGCTTTGGAAACAGGTGATCTAGATTCAAATCCTTGCTTATTCACTTCATAGCCATGTGACTTTGGACAGATTTCCCCTCTCCCAGTCCCAAGAAGTTAAAGTAGAAGGTTTCTCAGGCCCCTCCCAGGTCTAAACCTATAATTCTAAATGATGATCGAATAAGCTATTTTGTGAAGGAACCGATCCTAGGCTGAGCCAACTCCCTGGTAAATAACTCACTTTTGCATACTGACAAATGGGCTGATTTCTAGCCAGTGAGGATAGTAGAGGCTTATTGGTTCCCAAAGAGAAATTTGATATTAAATGCTCACATCATCTGATTTGTAATTTGCATGACAAAGTAGTTCTCTGCTATTTGCCAGATTGCAAAATGTCTATTTAACTCATCTAAAGATATATTCCTGTTCTTTCATACAAGAATATGCAACCATTTCTCCAAATTACAAACCTCTTTCATTTTTTTCATGCTCCTTTCCCTTGGCAACCTATGTTCCCGAGTGTCCATGTGCAATAAATTCATAGCAGCCACACTTTGCAAGTAAAAACTAGCAGACTCAATATTTACAGTTAGCCAAGGGCCTAAAATAGCTTCTCTCCTGCCTCCCAACTTTAAAAAAAAAAAAAAGTACATTTAGATAGGTCACACCCCATAAGCCTAAAGGCTACTCTATCTGGAAGATAGTTCCTTTGGACTAAAAACAATTAGGCTGTGTGATTCAAGGCCTAGTCCCTGCAGATAAACCTGTAGAGCTGAGCCAGGCCCTGCCCAGGCACTCTGGAGCTGGTGTTAGAGTAGGGCCCTGTCAGTCCAGCCTTTCTGCTTAATGTCACTAGCACCGCGTATAAAAGGTGACTAGAGTGTGTACAAATGTTGATCTTTGGAGAAAGTCAGGCCTAGAATCGGAGACACATGTACTCTTTCATCCACTAGGTCAACTGTTGGGAAAGGGGGCAAATGGGGAGCTTTCCATGCCAAAGGCTGAGCCTTCACCCTCGCCCGGGAGGTTACCCTGCTGAAAGTGACTTCCTGGCCTCCCATTAATCCAGGATCCTGAGTGTTCAAATTTTGATTCTCAAAGTCTTGCCTATGAAATCCTTCCAGAAGGTGTCAGGGAAATGTTCTAATGTATGGATAACAAATTAAGTGCCAATTGCAAATAGACCGTGTAAAGGAATTATGAGCAGATGGTGCAGCGTTCCTGCCCTTAGACCAAACTGTTTCTTTGCGGCCAAAGAGCTGATGATAAAAGCCCATTATTGTGTTTTGAGTACATATACCTGGGGGGGAAATGACTAAAGAGTTCTGTTTGTCATTTTATGCCCCTAAAACTTATGGAAGAAGTTCAAGGCATGAGTAAAATAAAGCTAACCAAAACAGGCAGGAATAGAACAGTAATCATCATCTACACATCACAGAATATAAAAAGAATACTAGGAAGGTAGCAACTTCTCTTAAGACTGTTAGTCTCTGAAAGATAAGAAGATTATTTTTTTCCTTCATAATAATAATTACTGGTTTGTTTAGCACTTGAAAGTTTGCAAAGATTTATTCATACATTCCTTTCAATGTTATGAGGTTAGGAGCTCTTGTTATCCCCATTTTATAGATAAGAAAATTGAGGTACACAGAGATTAAATGAGAGCCTCAGTATCACTAAGTATATGAAACAGAATTTGAACCTGGGTTCACCTAACTCTTCTGATCTAAAATCAAAAGTCAACATTGACAAAATATGACCCAGAATTTGTTTCACGAAATCTAAGTCTCCAGTTAAACATCTTGTTTAGCTCCAAACAGTCAAAAAGTTGTTTTCTTCAGCTAGTATCATTTCACATCCATTAAGCTCCATTTCTAGAGAGGGCTCTTGAACAGTTCCACCAAGTCTGGTATCAGACCTAAGAGTTAGTGATACAAATATAAAGAATGGAACGATTCCTACTCATAAAATGCTTGTTTTCTAATGTGAGGGCGAGACAGCAAGTACCTCCAATGTACCAGCAACTTCCAAAAAGCCTTAGTTCACTTTTAAAGTATCAAAACTTAAAACTTTACTGACTTTTGGAACATTAAAAAAAATCCCAGATCATATGGAAAGGAGGCATTTCGGGGAACCAAGAAGACCCCACAAAAGATGGTGATTGTAGGGATAGAGGGATGGAATATGGCAGACAGGAGCAAGAAATGGGTTCCGTGCAAGGGCATGGGGATGGAAGATGGCGGGTCACGAGAGAAGAGGAGAAAGGTCAGGTTGGCTGAATTACAAAATATCAGAGACAGAGTAATGTCCAGTGAGATCAGGAAGATAGTTTGGGGTCAGACTGTGAAGGAATTTGAAAGCTGAAGAGATGAGTTTACATTTTATCTTTGAGGTCTCAAAACAATATACAGATTTAGCCCAACTAAACTGTGGGAATCCTCATACCAACACCCATTCTCACTGATAAACCAGGACTAGCTCCATCTCCCCATGAGGATTCTCAGGATCTAGGGGATCAGCTCAAGTCCTTACCATCATACTTCCCTCCAAGATTATCAGTGGAGAATGACTCAGTCTGTCTTAAGTAGATTTGAAAGGAATATGAAAGTGTTACAGTAAGAACAGTTGGCAAAAAATAGCTGCCCCAAAGTACCCTCCCAAAAGCACCGCCAGAGTTCAAGGGAAAGAAGAGACAAGTTGGAGAACAAATGAGGCAAAGGGATAAATCATTGGTGTTTCCAACCTCTGACTGCTGAAAATTATTTTCTCCCATGTGTAGGGTGCTCTAGAAATTCTTCTTAGGTGACCTAATGTCTTTGCTGGGATCCTTGTCGATCCACAAATCTGTGTTTAGTCTGTACTTCAGACCCAATATGGAAACTGATCAACTGAACTAGGTAGGTCACCCTGACACCAGAAGAAGGATGAGAATTCCAACATCCTCCAGATAAGGTCCTTCTCTGGCCAAAGGGGAGGGGAAAAGGAAACATAGGCTACGACTCAAGACTTCTCCTCCTTCCTCACCCAGGTGGCTTTTCTTCAGAGATTTTACTGGAATTTTCCTACTCCTACCTCACCATTCAACAGAAATCTCCATTGCACTTATCTGGATGCTTTTATCTGGGATCCAGAGATCATGACAAAATGTCTTGGCTATCAGGAAAGACTTCCATCTAGAGTCATTTCATTTCATCCAAAGGCTTTCAAAGACTATTTATACTTAATCCAAAACCTATTAGTCAAATAGACTGATTGAACATCTTACAACTTACTTTAAGTAGAATAAGATGACTTAGTCGATTTACTTGATCAACTCATTATTTAATGATTTATTATATACAAAATGTTTGCATAGAAGAGTAAATATTCTATATGAGATGGTTGTGTATGAGTCTACACTACATACAAAATGTTTATGTATAGGAGTCTATATTATATATAAAATGCTTATATATATAAAAATATATATAAATATTATATATAAAAATATAAAATATATAAATATATAGGAACATGTATTATATATAAGATGTTTACATATAGGGACATATATTCTATATGAGATATTTGTATATAGAAGTATATATTATACATGAGATATTTATATATAGTATATATTATACAAGAGATGTTTGTATATAGGAATATATATAATATATGAGATGTTAGTATATAGGAGTATATCGTATATATGAGATGTTTTTGTATAGGAGCATATCTTATATAAGAGATGTTGCTATATAGGATTATGTATTATATGCAAGATGTTAGTATATAGGAGTAGATCTCAAATGCAAGGTACTTGTACATATACAAAATTTTGTATAGAATTCATCAGGGGCAGGACAGTACACTTGGAAAAACTTTCAATTTGGAGCCAGAGGTTTTGAGTGCGAATCTTGACCTGGCCATGTTTGGTTTATATGGCCTCATGGACACTGGGCTGATTTTCACAGAACCAGGAAGACTTGGGAAGGAAGCTCGCCTCTGACAGTATGAGCCAAAAGATCACGAGCAGGTCAATTAACTTGTATGAAAATCAACTTTATCTTTGACATGGCCTTAACAATAGCCATTGGGAGCTTGTTCAGGGGCACAAACTAGGCTTGTCCTCCCAGGGCTTGGCACAGTTGTACTTAATAAACATCTCTTAATTGGGTTGAGTGACAACCCTAGAGGGTTGTATGGAGAATAAAATAAAACATTTTAGTTGTAAAGTATTTTGCCATCCCTACAGACATATAATTTTGAGTTATTTTTTACTATATAGTCACAATGTCCTCGGGTTCTTCACCTATAAAATTGGGAACGATACCTGGATTTCTGGCATCTGAGTCAACACGGCACAATGAATGAAAAAACTCTTCTAGAGGCAGGAGGTGCTGGGTTCAAGTCTTGCCTTGCATGTGTTTCAGATGTGTGACCCCTACAAGTTATTTAACTTCTGAATCCCAAGCAACTAAGAGTATATGTGTTTATGTATGTGTATATATTTTTATGTGTGTATGTATGCATAGTATGTGCAAATATATAGTATATACATATAAAGTACATACATATATAATCTATACAAATATATATTATTATATATAAATATATCTAAATATAAACACATATATGCATATAAATTCACTTGTATGTTTCTAAACTGTTTTAATAAATTTCCTCATGTAGAGTTCCCCAGACCAGTGAAATCCCATGTGTAGACCAAAAGGAAAAAAAGAATTGGGAGAGAATAGCTATATCACAGGCTGCTGGATGGATCAAATGAGATCACACATAGAAAATGCTTTGCTAAACTTACAGTACTATATATGTGCCAGTGATTCTTAGCACTAAATCACTTTCCCTTTTGAGTCTCTTTCCTCATTTGGAAATGAGCTGCCTTGGGCTAGAACAACGGGATCCTTCCCAGATCAACAGGAATGATCCTTTGAATGAAAAAAATTCTAATCATACACATCCCACTGCCAAATTGTCCTAAGAGTTGCCAAGGAGCAAGGGAGGCACCGAGGGGGCAGAGTGAACAGTGCTGATATTGGGAGCCAGAAAGTCCTCAGTTCCAATGTTGACTCTGATAGTTACTAGAGGTAGGATCCTAGGTAAGTCATTTCCTCTCCTATCTCTAAATGTTTCCTCATTTGTAAAATTGAGATAGTAACAGCACCAGCCTCACAGGGCTATTGTGACAATGAAATGAGATGATATACATAAAGTGGTTTGTGTGTTGTTGTTCAGTCATTGGGGTTTTCTTGGCAATGATACAGGGGGTAGATGATATTATGAAAAGAGATAGTCAGCCTTACATAGCCAAGGAGGACCAAGGCTGAGAATGACCTACAGCAGAATATTCTGGCCCTCAGGGAGTCCTGCGTATGCCTTGCCATTATAGTTCACTGTTTCCAGCCTTCAAATCCCTAGCACTCCTGAGGTTCCCCCAGGTCTGGCTGGAAACACGGAAGCTCCCAAGTTTCATAGATCACAGGGAAAGAGAAAAGGCCCAACTGTTTAGGCAACATGAGCTCTGATATTTCAAATATTTCTTCCAGACTAAGCCAACAGTTAGCAGACCCTGTGCATTTCGTGCAGTATATCTCATCGCCATCCCTAGGGCTGCATTTAATGTGGCTGTGTATATACACACACTCATACTCAATGGTAACTCGGGGTGGGTGAGAATCTACTTCATGACATTTTTGGCACTACCCTTGGGTTTAGCAGCCTGAACACCATAGCCAAGAAGAGGACGCGGGATGCTGAAGTGAAGGCTTTCAGACAAGCAAAATAAAACATATGATGGGTCAGGTACGGGTGCAGAAACAGGGATCTAGCCGAACCCAATTCTGATTCAGGAAGTACAGACACCTTTTTCTCTGGAATAGCACCATCCATACCATGGAATACACACCAGGGAATGTAATTTACCATACAGTGGTATACCCAACTCCTAAAGTAAGGTTTTGCTCATAGAAAGAGAAAAGTCAAAAGGGAGGAAGGAAAAAAAATGGAAGATTTTCTGACCTTTCTCAGGAAGAGAATAATGTTTGGGCAAACAATCAACATGTGCTAATTAAGGATTGGTGATGTGCTAAGAGCTGTACAAAGAAAAAAAAAAGAGTTGTACAAAGTATAAAATAAATAAGCACAAAGAATGGAAGGGTCCCTTGCAAGAGGATTCTATTCCAAAGGGGGAGACAAGTAAACATAAATATATATGCAGCAAAGAAAAGGGAAAGGACTTAATTGTACAAAAATGTTTAGAGTATTTTTTTTGTGATGGTAAAGGATTGAAAATTGAGGAGATACCTACCCATTGGGGAATGGTTGAATAAGTTATGGCATATGATTGTGATGGAATACTATTGAGCTATAAGAAATGATAAGCAGGATGGTTTCAGGAAAGCCTGGGAAAACTTATATGAACTGATGAAGAATCAAGTGAGCAGAACCAGGAGAACATTGTACACAGTAACAGCAACATTGTTAAGAATAAACCCTGGGAATATTATGATCAAGACAATGATCCAAGATAATGCCAAAAGACTCGTGTAAAAAATGCTGTCCACCTCCAAAGAAAGAACTGATGAACTCTGAGTGCAAATTGAAGCAAACTTTTTTCGCTTTAATTGTTTTGAGTTATGTGTGTGTGAGTGTATATGTATTTGCTTTTGCAACAAAACTATAATTTGCATGATGTCATATGAATACTCAGTATATTGCTTGCCTTTGCAAAGGATGGGGGAAGGGCAGAAAGGAGAGAGAATTAACAAACCATTTTTTAAAATTGAAGTTTGAAAATATTAAGTGTAATTGAGGAATATTTAACAAAGTAAATAAAAATTAAAATATGTGCAGCGTGAATTCAAAATTAATAAGTATAAATATATACAAGCTAAGATAGGGAGGGAGGACACTAACAGTTGAGGGGACTGGAAAAGGCTTTATAAAAAAGGCACAAGTACTGGGGGAGAGTAATGATTTCCAACCTCCCTTCCCCCAAACAACATTAAATTCTGGGTATGTAGATAAGTCCAGAAGTGATGTCAGACTGATTATTGATGGTACTCCCATTTGGGAGAAGGGAGGTCCCCAGACGGTCTGCCTAAGCTTCATCTTAAAGGAAATAAGGAATTCTAAGGGGAAAGATAAAGAATAAAAGCATTCTAGGTGTAGTGGACAACCAGGTCCAAGACATATGGATGGATGAAGCTTCCTGGTACATTACCAAAGACCAAATGAGGAATAAAGTCCAATGAGTAAGTTGGGGCCATGTTGTGAAAGGTTTTAAATCTATGGTCCTATTTGAACACTTGAAATTTCTCACATGGATGAAATCCTAGTAAAGATTCAAAAATGTAAAACATGTCCAGCAGTGAGTGTAGCAGCATAAATGGAACACCAAACAATCTCAAAAGAACAGAAAATGTATATTCCAAAATTATAAAGAGCAGCTTGGCCCTGGTTATGAGACAGAAGAAGGTATTTCTCCCTACTCCTTTTCCAATCTCTTTGCATACTGCAAGACTATAGGCCTATTTAACTATAAGGCAGGTTTTTCCCCCTGTTATATTGAATGGCTTTCCTGATTTTTTTTTCCTATTCCCCTCCTTTCTCTTTTTTTCCCATCTTTAAAAAAGAAATCTTTGTTATAAAAGATAAGTTTCTAGAATGGAGATGGAGTCAGATACAGGGAGAAATCTAGGCAATGCAAAAACAAAATCTATTTTAAACAAATTATGTGAGGAGATGGGGATGAGAATCAATCACACATGGAAAATCATACATGGACAAAGTAAGAAAACAAGGAAGAGAGAAAGGAAAAGAGGGCTGGAGGAGGAATTAAAACAAAACTGAGTCTTGTCCCAGTTCGGCCATTAACTGCCCTCATAGTGTGATCTTGGTACAGCTAATTCACCTCTTCAGCCTCAGATTTCTTTTTTGGGAAACATAAGCAGTTAAATCATTCCGCCAAAGATGAACAGGCAGGAAGGTCAAGTTTCCTGTACCACCTCCTGGGGCCATTCTCTTTCCTCTCCCAGATCAGAGTCCCATCCATCATCAGGTGGATATCTGCAGGTAATAGGCTTTTGCTCCCTTCACTGGTGTTTACACTCACAGCATCTAGTGGTGGTTGGGGAGGAGGGGTAGTTGGGAACAGGCAGAGTCACTACAAAGTAAATCACCTCTACAAACACTTGTTTCCTCTAAGAATTAATACTCAATCAAAAAAAGAGATACAAAGTATTTAAAAGATACAAATATAAAGAGATACAAAGTATAAAAAAGGATATAAAATATAAAAGGAGACACAAAATATAAAAAGATACAAAGTATAAAAAGAGATATAAAATATAAAAGGAGACACAAAGTATAAAAAGAGACACAAGGGATAAAAAAAGATACAAAGAACCAAAAGAGATCCAAAGTATAAAAAGAGATATAAAATATAAAAGGAGACATAAAGTATAAAAAGAGACACAAGGGATAAAAAAAGATACAAAGAACCAAAAGAGATTCAAAGTATAAAAAGAGATATAAAATATAAAAGGAGACATAAAGTATAGAAAGAGATACAAAGAACAAAAAGAGATACAAAGTATACAAAGAGACAAAACATAAAAAGGGATACAAAGTATAAAACTGGCCCCAAGGATGGCTAAGAATGATGCCTTCCATTCATTTCTCCAACATATACCTTGGGGTGAGTCAAAGGAGATTTAGATTAGTGCTAAGTGCTCATATTGAAAAGCCAAAAGATAGTTTGGAAATCAAAATACTTGGGTTCAAGATCTTTGCCTCTTGCCAGCTTTATCACCTTAAACAAGGCACTTCCTCTCTTTCCTCATTTGCAAAATGAAAAGGTAGCCCAGATGACCGCACAGCTGAATACAGAATCCTGTAATATGCAACCTGTCTAGTAAATTATAACTTCTCTGGATTCCAAAACCTCATAAAACTCTAATGTCTCCAAATGGTATTTATTTTATTATTTTTCTGACATCAATGTTACAAAGATAGAACCTTAATGAATAGGGGACACACACACACACACACGTTTCAGCATCCAAAAATCTCCCACACAGAAGGGAACTCAGTGACCACCAGTTTAAACTATTACTAAAAAAAAATCTCCTCCACAACCCAGGAAAGAAATGGTTGATAGGACTCTGTTTGAACACATACAGTGAAGGGAGGCTCATTACCTCCAAAAGCAGGCTATTCCAGCTCTCCAGAGCTCTGGTTGTTAGGAAATTGTTTTGTTTTGTTTTCCCCTGACATCCACCTTAAATCTGCCATTTTACAACATTCACCCATTTCGCCTAGTCCTGTCCTAGGACAAGCAAGACAGGCTAATCCCTCTTCAAGGGGACAACCTTTCAAACACTTGAAGACAGCTCTCAAGACCCTGGAGTCTTCTCTTCTTGGGTCAAACAGGTTTATTTGCATTCCTGCATGCCCCAAGGGATGAACTAAAGCATTCACAGAAAGTTCTCAAGCTTGAATTAACATTAACCAGACCTCCAATAACCATCTGGCCCAGGATAAGTCCCCAAACATGATTACCCTTATGGCTAGGCCTATTGAAATGACAATTATTAATATGCTTAACAGATCCTTAAATGACAATAGTATTCCTCAAAAGAGCCAGAAATTGTATTTATAAAATTATGGCTTTTTTATCAAAATTATTGTTATCACCATTATAATAACTCACATTTATATGGCATTTTGAGGTTCACAAAGTCCTCATAAAAGCCCTGTGAAATAGGCAATGCAAATATTATTACCATTTTAGACATGAAGCTCAGAGAAGTTACAGGATTTGCTTAGATGTACAGGGCAGCTAAGCAGCATAGGACAGAGTACTGGGCCTAGAATCAAAAAACTCTGGGTTCAAATCTAGCCTCAGACATTTATTAGTTGTATGGGCAAGTCACTTAACTAGATATCTATAAAATCTATAAAATGAGATGAAGAGGCAAATCACTCCATTATCTTTGTCAAGAAAATCCCAAAAGGGATCACAAAGAGGTGGACACTTCTAAAAAATGATTAAATAATAGACTCCCAGAACTAGTAGGTGTTATAACCAACGATTCATTAGCTGAAGTACTTGAAAAGCTTTGGCTCTTAAGAATGTTAGTGACAATGGGGCTTGTATCCCAAAAAGATATTAGAGAAGGGAAAGGGACCTGTATGTGCAGAAATGTTTGTGGCAACCCTTTTTGTAGTGGCTAGAAACTAGAAATTGAATGGATGCCCATCAGTGGGAGAATGACTGAATAAATTGTGGTATATGAATGTTATAAAATATTATTGTTCTGTAAGAAATGACCATCAGGATGATTTCAGAAAGGCCTGGAGAGACTTACATGAACTGATGCTGAGTGACATGGGCAGAACCAGGAGATCATTATACACTTCAACAATAATATTATATGATGATCACTTCTGATGGACATGGTTCTCTTCAACAATGAGAGGATCCAAATCAGTTCCAGTTGATCAGTAATGAACAGAATCAGCTACACCCAGCGAAAGAACACTGGAAAATGAGTGTGGACCACAATAAGGCATTTCTACTCTTTCTGTTATTGTTTGCTTGATTTTTGTTTTTCTTCCCAGGTTATTTTTACCTTATTTCTAAATCTGATTTTTCTTGTGTAGCAAGACAATTGTATAAATATGCATACATATATTGTATTTAACATATACTTTAACATATTTAACATTTTGAGGACTACCTGCCATCTAGGGGAGAGAGTGGAGAGGAGGGGAAAAGTTGGAACAGAAGTTTTTGCAAAGGTCAGTGTTGAAAAATTACCCATGCATATGTTTTGTAAATAAAAAGCTATAATAATAATAATAAAAGAATGTTAGTGACATATATGCCAGAAAAGAATTCCAATAAAATTAACAAAAAGTCAGAGTTGCTATACCTGAATCCTAGTTCTGTCTTTGGTAGCTATGGTCTCACAGATAAGTTATTTAACCATCATCCAGCTTTAAACCTATAGCTATAACCCAGAGCAAGTGTTTTAATTCCATTGGATCCATTTGGGTTTTTTTTCCTCTGTAAAAATGAGAGGATTGGACCAGAAGACCTCTAAGAGACACAGTTCTATATCAATGGATCTATGAAGAGCTTCATTGTGAAAAATAAAGGTTCTGGAATGGGTATTTTCCATTGTTAGCTCTAGGTGAGCCTCCTTTGATGTTAACTTCTTGCTCTGTCAACCATCCTGCTCAGGCTTTCAGTCTTGCCACCAAAATCAATTCCTGAGCACAAGTGAACAGTGTGACTCAAAGCCAGCCAATGAATTTGTGTAGCCCTTTGAGGAAGCTCCCAAATTGGGATAAACAATGTAGCTAGTCAAAAATGGTAACCTATCATGAATGAGATTCTTTTGAACAGAGAGCCTGAGAAATACAGAACACAACGTTCTAGATTTAAGCTCAGTATAGCTCAATTAAAATATAAATAAAACATTATAGTAACAAATATAACCAATAACAAGCTTCAAAAAAATATGATTATGGGTATTGACAGATTTCTTTAATAGTAAAGTACAGTTTATAGGAAGCCCTGAGATTGGAGTTTAGTCCAAGTATGATATAGCTGAAATGGAAATAACATTTACTTCAGAGAGACCTCGGGCCTCGCTGACGGCAGAATAAGACTGGAATGTGCCGATAATTATCTTTAAGACTAGTCAACGACTATACATCTCCCATAATATCACCTTTAAGATCAAGCCAAGACATTCCAGTCTGAATCGAGGTTTATTTATGAAAGGATTTAACACTTTTAGATCCCATATTGCCTGGAAGACCACCAATTTCCATTCTCAAATATCCAATTTCTTCAATTACGTAGAACATGAATGAGATTTCAGGAGCCCATCTGTGAAGAGGGAAAAATCCAAGGATGCTAAAATGCCTTTTTCCTCAGTGATGTAAATTTCTCTGAAACACATCCCTCAATTAAAATTATCACCAGAGACATGGATAAAATACCATAATTCATAGTGTTGTGTTGATTTAAACACAACAAAATTTTCAAATTTTTCTAGGTGAATAGTTCTTCTTGTTCCCCTTAATCTCTTTAAGCCCTAAAAGTTGAAAGTACATTTTGATAGACTTTGGCCAAATCTGACTAGGAACCCTTGTGGAAATAGGTCATTCTCCCAGAGGGAGCACAGGAAGAGAGAACACACATTATCATACAAAGTGTCATAGTTCAGTGTTTTTCAAAGATGAAAAGGGGAGTAAACCATTAAGATAGTTTTTACTATAGTGGTTCTTCCTGTTTATTCCATTTTATTCAGCTATCATACATGACACCATTCCAATGCCTGGTTCTTTGTACTTCTTGCCTCCATTCTCTCCCAGACTCCAATCTGGTCATCTCAAAGATACCAATGTGATATTCCCAAAGCCAAGCCTGATCTGTCAGCTTCTATCCTCAATAAGCTGCAATGGTTTCTCTGTTACCTAGAAGTTCAATATAAACTTCCCTATCTTAAGTCCTTCACACTCTGCCCCCAATCTACCTTTTTCATTTTCTTACAATTAGTTACCCTCCACAGAAAGAATAGAAAAGGGCCATGGATGGGAGGAGACACAGCACAAACCAAAGCTTAAAGATCAAGCCCTAGTCCAGCATCCAGGGTCCCCCTATGAACTGGTGAGTGAGAAAGGCAAAAGGTAGCCACGAGGCACAGGGAAATAAACAGGCTCTATTTCTTCTGGGTTCAAATCCCAGTTCAGGTACTACATGAGTGACTCAGGAAAGCTTCTTTCCAATCTGGGCTTCAGTTTTCTCCTATTAAAATAAGGAGTTTGGCCCAGAGCAGTCATTTCTAACTTTGTCACGATCCCTTTTGGGTTACTTCTCAGAATAATGGTTTTAATGCAGAAATTACATTTCTGCTACACATGATATGTTCACTTCTTTTTTTCCATTTTTTTCCACTCTGGTTATTTTTTCCTTTTTGTTCTGATTTTTCTGTCTCAACGTGATTATAAAAAATTGTGTATTAAAAAAATATACATGTGTAACCAGCAAACAAAATGAATAAATAAATAAATGGGTTTTTTGAAAAGGAAATCACAATCCTTCAAATTATGAAGGAAAATATCAAAATACAGATCATGGAATGTTAAATAAAATAATTTTTAACAAACAAATTTATGGATTATAGGCAAAATCCCTTTGTGTAGGAGATCCCATTCTAAATCTATTATCTGATAAATAACAACAATGAAAATATCTGATATTGATGTGGTACTTACAGAAGCTACAAAGAGTCCTATATACATCATAGTTTTACTGTTGTTCAATCATTTCAGTTGTGTCATAAACCCATTTGGGGTTTTCTTGGCAAAGACACTGAAGTGCTTTGCTATTTCCTTCCTCAGTCTATTTTGGAGATGAGAAGACTGAGGCAAATAGTCTTAAGTGACTTGCCTACTATCACACAACTAGTAAGTGTCTGAGGGCAGATCTGAACTCAGGAAGATGAATCTTCTTGATTCCAGGACCAGTACTCTAGCCAATACACCAACTACTTGTCCCATTTGACCTGGTAGAATCTTTTTTTAAAAAAATATTCTAAGAAACAGTCAGACACTCATATCAAGAAGTTGGTCTACATTAGAATTTGCAAAAGAATACCAGCCAATTTCATTGGATATAATAAAATGTTGGGTCTATTCATTAATTGGAAGAGAAATAAGAAATCATGAAGAAGTTGTTCCTGTCGGTCCTGAATTCTATGCGTGTATTTCCCACAAGTTCTTTTGCTGTTGATGATGATGATGATAAAGATAAAGATAAATTACAGTGATCAAGATGACAATGCTCTGTAATTGGAGCCAGCAAATTGAAAGCCACTCAAGAGGGCAGAAAGTGAATAGTTTTAAAATATTAGTTATCTCTTGTTCTGATTCTAATTGTTTGGTCTAATGACTGATAGACTAATGCTAATTTAGACAAAGGTAAAAGGCATAGTGCTGTAATAAAGAAGCATCTCATGAACAGATATTACAAAGAGACAAATTGCCCAAGCAGTTTGATAGATATACTTTCCAGTAAGAGTCACAAAGACCTGGAGATTCAGCTGGAGGCATTAACCCCAATGTGTTTATTCTATCCATGCTGGAACCAAGAGAACTCTTTCATTGTGATATTTTTGACTTTTTCTTAGATAATCACAAATTATGTATGTTTTAATTTAAAGGTGGTCTTCCTATTTGAGAAAAAGGTTAAAAGGTTGAGGGCAAACCTGTTATGCTCCAATGTCCACAACAAGGTATTTTTCAGGAACAGGGTGGTGGGTTAGTAGGCAGCATCAGATATTGATACATCCATAACACATTGCATATACAACATAACACAAAACACATCTTGACTCAATTTCCCTTGACTCAGGGTCAGGATTCTGAAGCAGCTTAAAACAGAAACCAAAATCTGTTTTGAAGGCAGTGAAAAATCCATGTCTGATAACCCAAGGAAATTCAGCATCAAGAATGTGGGTCAGCAGGTCAGGGAAAATATCACTGACATCCTTCAGAGTCACTAGCTCTTCCAAGATATTTCTGAGAGTCAGAAATAGAGAGATATGGAGCCCCTGAAAGAGAAGGCAAACTTGGAAGATCTGCTATTCTTAATTAATAGCATTAATCTTAATGGCATTAATAGCATCATTATTTCATTTTCCTCATTTTTTAAAAATAGATATCAAATAGAAATGGTACTAGGGAAAGTTGTTGAAAGTTATTATCCTACTATTCAGCTTTTGTATGTAATGTTCTTTGTAAATTGCACAGGTGAAAAGAAATTACAACTTCTTCAAATTGGATAAAAGGATTAGGATATAAACTCATCCACTGAGAGCATCAAAACCCAGCCTTGATCCAATTCTAGTAGCAGAAAGAGTGACAGAGATGACATAGACGCTGTCTCGTTCCCACTTTTTTATCTCCTCAACTAGGTCTCTATATCTTGAAAGTTTTTGTTATACGTAGCTTGGAAATTAAGAGAATTTTAAATGGTGACATCGATTAAAAATGCAAGGCTATAAATATAAGCACATATACTTGTTAACAGACTTTAATGTTCCGCAAATTCATTGCTGAACATTCTAAAAGTATTTCTGTAGGGATTGTTTTTGTTTAATAATCTGTTTGTCAAGTACCCACAAAATGTCTAGCAATCCTTTCTGTTTGGAGAGGAAGAGAGTCTTTTAACAACTGCCTTATGATAGGCTCAATTTATTGTTCACATTGTATGGGCCTTAATTGGGATACTCTCCAAATTTATTTTACAATTTTAAGGATGTACACTAAGACTGATAACATAACTTTTTAAAGCTTTAAATGTGTTCTCCATTTTCAGTTTTGATTTCAAGAAGTTTTAACATGGTAAAGTTATTGTTTCAGTGGAGTCTCTGGGGTCAAGCTGGAAGCTTTCAATTTCTTTTTCTTTGGGATATATTGTGAATTCTGCATTTATCAAGTACAAATGACATTCTAATATCCCTGAAGAAAGATTGCATGAGATGCATGACCTGTTTAATTTCTGTTCAGTGAAGCCATTTAGGTATAAGTCATAGATAGATAGATACATAGATACAGAAAAATAGATCAAGTAGTCAATAAGATTGATTCCTTTCATTTGAAAGATATTTAAATTCTATTAAGTAAATAATATTTACAAAAAATAATAAATGATATGTATATATAATATTTATAAATATATATTTATTAAAAATAAAAAATATTTAGAACAATACCTGACCCATAATAAGTGCTAAATAAACCTACCCCTCCCTCCCCCCTTCCTCCATGCTTCTTTTCTTTCCTTTTTCCTTTTCCTCCCTCTCTCCCTTCCTTCCTTTCTTCTTTCCTTCCTTCTCAGGAACAATTATTTTAGGTTACATATAAACACAATGTGTTTAAACTGACTAAAAATACTATGCTTTATATAATAGTTCTTGATATTGCCATGTTGGTGACAAGTTGTAAAGAGAGAACACTTTTCCACTTGGACATTATATGTTCTAGTGTTTTCATTACAATTTTATTTATTTTATATATTTTCAGTACAGAAAAAGCCATGAATGCAGAATCAAGTCAGAGGCCTTGTGGTAATCAACAAAAACTATTTACACATATACTACATTTTTGTGTGTATGTATACATATATGCCCACATATATAGACAGCTTTTAAAACAACTTTTACTCTCACAAAATCACAGACATAGTTAGAGAATTAAAGTATTTTTTGGGAAGAGGAAGAGCTTTCTATGACTTTAATGTTTTCAATATATCTTTCTCTTCTCAACTTATCAATATTTTTTTTCAGCGCTCAAATTACTTTCTACTTACTTATCTATGTATATATTATATATCTCCAGGAGAAAGTAAACTCTGTGATGGTTTTTCAATTTTGTTATTGAATCCAACTCCTAGCATGCTCTGAGCGAAGGGAATTCTCAGTATAAGAAGTTCCTTCCTCAACACTGATTGCAACCTTGGAGAGAAGTTGTAAGGAGTTTTCTAAGGCACGTGGAGAAAGGTTAACAATAATATTTATATAGTGCTTTAAGGTTCATAAATCACTTTCCAAATATTATCTCATTTGATCTTCCTTGCAACTCAAGAAGGTAGGTACTGTTATTGTCATTCCCAATTTATAGATGAGAAAATGAGACAGACAGAAGTTGAAGATATTTGTTCCAAATTATGTAGCTAGACAATATCAGAGGTAAAATTAGACTTCAGGGCTTTCAGACCCCAGGTCCAGTATTCTAGATACTATACCACCTCATTGCTTTTCCCAGGGGCATATAACTGATAAGAGAGAGGGGATCCATGCTCATCTAGTGTATCTATTAGATCATATTGTTTCTTATGCTGTACATATTTGGCATTTCCAATGTGGTGACTTTTTAAATTCAAATTCCTTATCCAACTGAAATGGTTTTCACATAGCTTGCCATATTTGCAAAACACTAAGAGCTGAGACTATTATAGAAGAAGTCCATGTTTAAATTGCTCGGTTTTGATAAGAACTTCAGTTCTTCTCACCATAAATAATATCAAAATCAAAACCAAATCACATATTTAGAAATCACAGAACATCGAAGCTAGAAAGAACTTTCAAGTTCTATCTAGCCCAACCACCTCCTGTCCTTGATCAAACCTTCACACTGGTTTCCCATCCCATATCTGTACTAAAACCATTTTCTCAAAGGTCAACAAGGTATTGGAGGCCAGCTACTCAATTCTCTCCTTTTACCAAAACGGAAATAAGTCTCAAAGGAAAATATGGACAGCCGTATGACAAATCATGGTTATGATAGTACCCATGTTAATCGGAGACACTTGTACAGTGTAACAAAAGTCTTAGAGAAGTTTTAAGCTTTGATGGCTACCAAATGGGACTAATTACAACCATGATTCCTACCACCGAGGTTGTGTCCACATTCAGATGAGACAAACGTACGGAAAAAACTCTATAAATCATGGAATGTTATACTAGAGGCCCCAAAAGTCTCAGGGTAGACTCAAGCTAATAAAAATTGTACTGATACTTGGGAGACTCCCTACTTATAGCATTTTAAAGTTTTCAGCTTTGTCTCATTTGAGCCTCCATATGACTCCATGGTAGGAACCATGGTTATTATTAATCCTGTTGTATATTTAAGAAAATTGAGGTTGAATTCTTTGCATATTGTCACCCAGCTTTTAGAGACAGGTTTGAATCCAAGGCTTCTGAGTTTGAATCCAATAGACATTTTGCTACATCATATTGTCTTATAGAGAGTAAAAGATCAATGGATGAAAAGAAGGGGAGAGATATACAGGGATGAACATCCAGCAGGCCTGTTCCTCCCTCTCTCTCTCTTTCTCTCACATTGAATATGGAGATAAAGTAGGAAAGAGAATCAATGGATATTAAAGGAAAATCCTGTAGGGGTAAGAAGGAAAAAGGAAGGAAAGGGGATTTTAGAGGTTTCCAATCTGTTCTGATTTCCCATTCTCAGATAATAATTACTTAATTACTAATTAAGACTTAAGACTTCTCAACAAGGAAACTTTAACAATGTTTCTCCCTGAAACAAAAATCAAAGATGAGAAACTAAGGCATATTAGGCAGAAGCTAAAGTATTTAAAGAAAAATGTGCTGCTCAATGTTCCACAAAATGGAAGGTTCAAGAGACATAATCACAGTCTTTATGTATTTGAAGGCAAGACATGAGGAAACAGAATTGGCCAAGTTCTACTTTGATCTCAGAAGGAAAATAGAAGAAGAAGCCATAAGGAAATCAATTTGGAGTAGAATTTGAAGGAAATTTCCTAGCCATTAGAGCTATCTACAAGTGCTCTAGGCAATTTCCAAAGTCTGTGTCCCCCCATTCCCCTTCAGTAGACATCTATAAGGAAAGGCTGGGGAAGAGTTGGCAAGAGGATTGGGAAGTTTGGAAAGTGTTTTTTCAGGCCTGGGATGGATGATATGGCTTTTGGAATCACCTCCCCCTAACCGATTCCCTCCACTGTCATTCTGTAATCTCAATGTCTCCAACATGTTGAGCTGATCAGTCCTATTTATGTGTGCCTGGAAGCTTCAGAGTGAGTACTACTGGGCCCAAAAACAAATAAGAGAACTACAAATTACGAGCATAAGTGAAACTTACAAGCCATGTGGTCCATTCCCTCGTTGTATAGATGAGGAAATTGAGGCAAAGAGAAATGAAGTGATTTGTCCAAGTTTACCCAGGAACCAGGGAAGGAGAACAACTGCCCCCCAGCCCAGCATACAGTCCCTTAGAGCCACTGAATCTTTAGCAACATTCAATAACGCAAAACAACTTAAATAGTCATAAGGAATGTACTTTTGCTCAGGTAACAGTGAAAGCAACAATAACAGTAAGTAATATTTATAAAGTACTTTAAGATTTGCTAAACACATTCAAACAGTATCTCATTGATCTGATTGATACAACAACCTTGGAAGTAGCTGCTATTACTATTTCCACTTTAGAGGTTAGGAAGCTGAGGCAGACAGAGGGTAAGTGTTCACATAGCTATCTGAAGTTCAATTTGAACTAAGATCTTCCTTATTCCTGTCCCAGTACTCTATCAAATGTGCTACCTTACTGGTGTTTTTATTTCTTTATACTCTTGCTTTAAAAGATCATTAGAAATGAGAGGAAAATTGAAGGAAAACCAACAGGAATCAAAGATATGCAAAACAGTTTGAAAATTACATGTTGAATTTATTATATAATTAAAAATTAAAAGGAAGATGTACAGAACAAAGATTTAAAGTTTCATGTACAACCCTCTCCTTCTGTTCTACAATGATTATGAAAATGCTAATTTTATTTGCTTTATTTCATGTTTAAGAATAAACAGAATAAAAACATTGAGAAGGTAATAATATTTAAGTTTGATCATTCTTGAGGGATATATTCACATATAAATCCAATTTATTAACAAGAATTTATTTGGTGATTACAATTAACCAAGGCCTGTGTACATTTGTATATACCAAACACACACACACACACACACACACACACACACACACACTTTCACATATCCTTGCATATATATGTATTTGTAAGCTAACAATTGTTCCCATCTCATTATGTACAGTTACCTCCCTGTCATCTTAATCACTTCTCACTTTTACTACTGAAATAGTCTGCCTAATTGGTCTCACTGCTACATCTCTCCCTTCTCCAATTCATCCTCTGCACAGCTGCCAAAGTGATTTTCCAAAAGCCCAGGTCTCACCCCAGTACTCAGTAAACTCCACTGATTCCCTATTGCCTGTAGCAGAGGTCAGCAAACTTTTTCTGTCAAAGGCCAGATAGTAAATATTTTAGATTTTATGGGACAAGAAGAAAAATCCAAGGATGTTATTTCAAACTTATATAACAAGGAGAAAAAATAAGTTTCCCCAATTTTTTTTATCAATGAAATTCAAAATATAATAATACTTTCAATGCCTGGCACATAGTAGGTGCTTAATAAATGTATACTGAATAGCACTGAATTGAAATAATAAGAATAAAAGAGTTTTGGAAATACAAGTTTACTAATAAAAAAACATGAAATTCTTTTTTAATAATATTTTCTTTCATTGGGGTTTGAATTTAGTGTTCCTCATCATCATCAGAATTGAATGCAAGTGTTCATCTATTAATATTGATCTGGAGTCAAATTTTAAATTTAAATTTAAACTTAAAAAATTTGTACACAGCTGTCATCAGGTTCTTATATCAATGCATGATTTTAATCTCATGATTGTAAGTAAGAATATTCACTGCTTGGAAGGCATTTTTAGAATTTTCTTAGATTCTTTGGGATTACTAGATTCTCCTTGATTGTCTTTTTAGCATGGCATTACATTGCAGACCATTTCCAGTTGAAGATTAGATGGAAGCTCCTCATTATACAGTTAAATGGAGTCTGAATTACCAAAATTTCTTTTGCTTTTGCATCATGGTCTGAAAAATGCTGCTGGAACTGTACTTTGAGCTCAAAAAATAAATCTAATATAAATTTACATGGAAATGGAGGCCTTTCTTCCAGTTTTAACTTCCTATAGTCTAGGATAGAGAAGGTAGCCTGAGATTATTTGTAATTCAATGTTAATTATATTGAATCGACCTAGCCACAATATAAAGTTTACATCTAAGTTATGTTTGGCCTTGTAATTTTAGGTTGAATTCATTAAGAAACGTTACCGAATTTGCAAAACAAGATCATTTCCAAAGGCACGTATGGTATTTAATAATAGAGATCGAGGGCAGTTCTCATCCAGAACAATTTCCATCTTAGCCCCGAGCTCCAAAACCTGGAATAGCATTTTTTCTCTTCTTGTTTTGGACATGATGACATGCACTTGTAATCAAAATTCAATCAAATGTCATCATACAGTGAGGCGTCATACCTGAAACTCGACTGAGTTATAACTGCATCACCATGACCTGTAGTAAGTGTGTGCAGAAACATGTAGTGCTGACAACCCCACATACGGCTGTACACTGTTGCACTGCTGTAGCTTCTCAACTCCATCATCATTGCAAGAGAGAGTGAATGTGTCTATATTCCAATAAAACTTTATTGAGGGGCACCAAAATGTAAATTTCATATGGTTTTCACATCGGCAAATAGTTTTTTAATGATTGTTTTTCAATCAGTGATCTACATAGAAATTATTTTTAGATCATACACCATTATAAACAGTCCGCAGACCAGATTTAGGTCATGGACCATAGTTTGCCAACCCCTGATCTGTGGGATTCAATACAAATTCTCTCATTTGGCATAATCTGCTTCCAACCATATTATCCATCACCGCTTTTCTCATACTTTTGAATCCAATCAACCTGTCCTTTGTGCTTTTGCTTGGGCATGAGACTCCATCTGCCATGTACAAGTTTTTGCTCTATCGGCCATGTCTACAGTGTTTTCCTTCTTCACCTCCACCTGTTAGAGTCATTCAAGTCCTTCAAGACTCAGCTTCAAAATCCCAATCTACAGGAAGCCCTTCTTTCCTGATATTGCTACCATGCCATGGTCATCTCTTCTTCCTTTCTGTCTGGACCAATGCATGGCCTGCTGATTGGTTTCCCTGTCTTAATTCTTTCTCTGCTCCAATTTATCCTTTCCTGAAGTGGAGAAAGGTTCTTCCTAAAGTACAGGTTTGACCATGTCTCTCCCTGCCTCTGGCTCCTCATTACCTCCACCATCAAATATTAAATCCTTGATTTGGGATTCAAAATCCTTTATAATCCTTCCAACCATCTTATATTTTACCCAAAGTGTCTGTGGTGTGCATAAATGAAGAATGAGGAAAGGTCTCTTTGAGTTGGGCTTTGATGAGAAATAGGGCTCCCAGAAGTGATTAGGAAGAACAATCAGATTTATTCTGCATTGCTTTACAGAATAGACCTAAATCCAGTGATTAGAGATTATAAAAAAATAGATTTCAATTCCTGAGCGTGGAAGGACAGTCTATACAAAGGCTGGATGTGGGAGATAGAACAAAATTAATGATGAACAGCGAGGAGGCCAGATTAGGACAAAGGAACATTAAAATGTATTACAACGTGGAGTATGTAAGAGGGACTACAGTACAAGAAACTTGGAAAAATAATAGCAAAGGGAGCTGTGAAAATCTTTAAGGTCCAAATACAGAAATTTGCACTTTATACTAAAGGCAAGAGGGAACTACCGGAGACTCTTAAGAAAAGTGACATGATCAGCACTTTGACAGTTGTGTATAGTCAGCATTTATTAAGCTCCTACTATGCGTCAGGTACAGTGATCAGTGTTATGTGGAAGATGTATTAGGGAAGAAAGAGAAAGGAGAGAGGGAGATAAGTTAGGAAACTCTTACAGTAACTGAGGCAAGAAGTGAGTAGGGTCTGAACAAGGGCGGTAGCTATACCAAGGGAGAAAATAGGAGTTTGTTTCACCAAGCACTTGAAGGTTACAAAAAACAGTCCCAGTGATACTTGACCAAATCTCTTTGCATATAAATATAAACCAAAAGACCATGGTGGGAATATTTTCAGTTTTTGCATCAAGGTCTACAGAAGAGAAAGAAGTAGAGATGGTCTGTGAATAGCACGACAAACTGCTCTAAATCATTATGCATTTCACAAAGTTTTCTCATCCTATTCCTGAGGAATAGTCAGATGGAAATGATCAGGGAGGTGAAAAGGGGGCAGATTTAGGCTAAACAGAGAGAGCATTTATTAAGCTGTCAACTTTGGGATTACAAATATAAACCAAAAGAAAGATTGCTCCGACCCTTTTATATTCTAGTGGGGAGAAACAACACATAACGGGGATCTCAAAGAAAAGAACTGGGAATGGCACACAATTCAGAGAGTCAGAATGTGAGTCAAATGAGAAATGAGCAAGCATGTGGGCACCTCCTGCAAAGGAGGTTTGGAGGAATCTACCAAGCAGAGGAGGAGCCCCCGGGGCTGAAAGCATCTTTCTACAATGGATGGCATCGTAATCAAATCCCAAACAATGATTTGCCTGGGTTTCAGGGGAAAGAGACTGGGTACCCTTTATTAGAATTCATTAAGGAAAGGCTGAATGATTTGTGGAGAACGTTCCAGAGAGGAGTCTTGATGGGCTAGATAGGGCACACTCTAACACAACTTGCCGCATTTAGAGTTTTCCTGCTGTGATATTGTTGACTTCATTATGAAAGTGAACACAGAGAAACAGGGCAAAGAGCATTGGGATTTAAAAAGTGAAAGATGCAGAAGGCACAGAGACCACTCAGAAGCCTAACCAATGTATATCACAAATCATTTGTTCAAAAAAAGAATTAGGACACACTAAGCAATGCAAGCATTGAACAGCATCACAAAACATGAAATTGACTATATGTTGACAACAGACAACTGGTTCTCAATATGGGATTCATCTCAAAATTATGTTTTCTGTGGACATTAAGACCATTCACCAATTTAAAAAGTCATGCCAAAGCAGAAGGGGTAAAGATAAGAAGACATTGCATGTTGTTATTATAATAATCCCATCATGCTTTATTCATACAAACTGCTGATGCCTAAAATAGGAAATGGATAAAGGCAAAGACACTGATTATGATCATTTTCTACATAAGTTTAACAAAAAGGATCTACTACAGGAAAAAGGTCCAAAGGACCCAGAAACCATTTTAGCCAACAAAAAGTTGATATCTTTGACAAGGAAAGAATCATTCCAAGAACAAGTTTCATTAATTTAAAATATAAATGGATATGTAAAACATTAGAGAGGAGAAAGTTAGATTAATGGGCAGTATTAGCTTATGAAAGACTGAAGAATTGTAATGGGGAGGAGAGGTGAAGAAGAGGGCAGGAAACAAGTCTTCAGAAATGCAAAGATTCTAAGTTAGAACATCCTAAAAGCATTGATAGATGAAGTTGGAAAGAATACAACAAATCGCCAAAAAATGGTACAAGTCTTTGAGTATTTCTATAGCAATCAATTTTCATCATGATGACAGAAAAACCATCACATTTGGACTCCAAATCCTCAGTACCCAGTGTGCTTGAGAAGAAGGGAGTGGAAATAGCACTTAAAATAACTTAGAAATGAGCAGTTGACCTTGACCAAGTAAACACTTAAGAGAAGCATGTGGGAAGTAAAAGTTTTGTTCGATGATCTAACGCTCTAATTGAATAAAAGGATGACAGTAGCTTGATGTCTTTGGGAAATTACGGATGGAGTTCTTTAGGCAGTTCAAACCTAGCATGTCCAAAACATAACTTTTCATCTTTTCTATCTAACTTTGCCCACTTCGTGTTTTGCCTATTTCTGTCAAGGGGTCACTTCATGCTTCTAGTCACCTAAGTTCATACTCTTGGAGTCATCAATTATTCCTTTTCTTTCAGGTTCCAAGGTTCATGGATTATATCCAACAATACATCCTGCTTCCATCTCCATCTCTCCACAGGCCCTCATCGCTCCTGACCTGGATCACTGCAATAATTTTATAACTGGCTATTTCCCACAGGAATATCCCCTAAGTTGCTAGGGTATATATTGAAGATATGCCAAAAGTCTTTAGTGCAGTTTTAAGCTATTAAAGCTTAACTATACTGAGATTTTGGGGACCCACCATTTTTTGAATCTTGTTTTCCATAAAGGATGTTTCCTGCTGAAAATAATATAAGCTTGTCAAGGATTAGATCTGTTTCTTTTGTGCTTTGTATCCCTAACCCCTAAGCACATTGTATAGCATATAGTAGGTGCTTAATCAATGCTTTTTTAAATGAATGAATGATTTTAATCACTCCAAGATTCTCTCAGAAACAAATTCTCATCCTTTTAATACCTCTTCCCCCTTGGTGATGTTATATGACTGTGAGTGATGGTATATAGCACTCTTGAGGGTATCACTCAGATGGCAAAATGGAAAAGAACACTGTGATCATATCAGTCTCCTATGTAATAGCTTCCTATTACATTTAGGATCAAATATAAATATCTTTGTTGTCACAATCCAGTTCTGATCCATCCTGGTACTGAAAGTCCTTCAAAATCTATCTCTGACAAACCCTCACAACCTATCTATCAACTGTAACTTCTCCATCAAATCTTATGCTACATTTCATATCTTATATGGTCATCAACTATTCCTTCTTGTTGTTCTTTGTTTGATGCTCTATTTTTTATCTTCATATCTTTGCACTCTCTCTCCAATCTATCTTCATCCCCTACCTGAAAGGTCCTTCCTCTTCATCTTGCCCTCTATAGAATCCCTATTTTCTTTCAAATTTCAACTAAGTTTTCATTTTCTACATAAGGTCCTTCCTTATTTCCCCCCTCCCCCATCTCTAGCTGCACAGGCTTGCGTTCCCCTCTCTTGGGGGGGGAAAAACTTATATTTAGTATCTCTGGTTTTTTTATTTTACATCTTGTCTCCCCAGACAAAATGTCAATAATTAATAATAAACATGTATTTATTAAGCACCTACTCTCTGCCAAGCTGGGGGAAAGGGCAAAATAAAGCCCTTGCCCTCAAGGAGAACACAATCTAAGGGGAAGACAGCAAACAAATTTATTCCAGGACAAAATGGAAAATAGCAGTAAAAGTAAAAAGTATTCCAAAAGATTTTCTGTAGGAGGTGAAATCTTAGTTAGGACTTAAAGGAAGTCAGAGAAGCCAATAAGCAGAAATAAGGAGGGAAGGAATTGCAGACATGGAAGCTCCTTGAGGATACAGGTTGTTTCATCTGTCTTTCTATAGCCAAAAGTTTCTCATAGTTCCTGACATAAGAAAATGTTTAACAAATACTTATTGGTGGATGGATGGTAGTTATGAAAAGGCTGTGAAGACTTAGAAATGAAGAAACTTCAGGGAAAGTGGAATAAAAGATGTCAACAGAGAATGCAGGTTCAGTAAAAATAAATAAATAAATAAATGAGGGCATCTGGTAAATGTGAGGAACTATTAACAGGAAGTCCACTGATCTAAAAATATCAGATGACCACAAAATGTTTCATTCACGGGAGGATATAGCTAGGAGGGGATGGGCAGACATGGGCAGATTATGTTCTGAATCACTGGAGGATGTATCTATGTCAGTAAAAACACAGATTCTTTGTGATTTCACTTCATTCTGCTGAGAGAGATCGACCTTTGAACACGAAGCCAAAAGTGGCCTGGTCAGTGGAGCCCATCCCCAGAGAATGAGTATAAAGAAGTTAATCTCCAGGAATAAGAATAGTGAAATACCTTAAATTTTGCAGCTGAACCTGTCACAATAGGCAGATTTCCTCTATAAATAAACCAGAATTGGATTAATTTGAATTTAGAAAAACATAACAGGAAGTCCAGGAGTCAAGTCCCTCCAACTAAAATTTATGACAAAAAAAAAAAACAACCAAAAACTCCTTTACTTCACTAAAATATAGAGGAGCAAGACTGAGGTAAAAGGGACTAAATGGTCATTACAATAAAATAACCAGAGGTGTTGAGAAAATAACCTTAAAAATCTGACTTATGGATTGTGGGGTCTGGGTATCCTAGGTATCTCTATTTTAAATAGAATCTGAAAGAAAATAAAAGATACACTTTCCCTTTCTCCTTTTCCCTTTTCTCTTCCTTCAGCCCTACCTCCTCTGTCTCTGCCTCTCTGTCTTTCTGTCTCTCTCCATCTCTCTCTCCCTCTCTACCTGTCTCTCTCCATCTTTCCCTCCCTGCCTGTCTTTCTCTGTCTCTGCCTCTCTTTGCCTCTTTGTCTCTGCCTCTCTGTTTCACTGTGTGCATCTCTCTCTCTCTCTCTCTCTCTCTGCCTCTCTCTGTCTCTCTTTTTTTCCTCAAACACACACACACACACACACACACACACACACACACACCCTTCTAGCCACAGACTCCTCAAGAGAGATGATAGTTATTCCCCTTTCCTTTCCTTATTTTCATTTTCTTTCTCAACTTCAAAGCTTTCTGATTTTACCTAGTTTTATTTTTTTTTCCTTAAATTTCCATCCCTTGTAATTATGATCATAGGAAGCTCATTCCTGGCTGCTTTAAAGTCTAACCAGTGTAATGCCCAAATGAATTAGCCTTTTAGCTTATTTTTTTTAAAGAAACTACCAAAAAGAACTGGCTATAAATGTTAGATTCATAGCATATAATTGCAAACTTTCATAAGGGCAGACGTTCTCAGCTGACCAATGGCATTTACAAACCCAGCGTTCTGCCCAGTGGAGTCGCAGATCCCCAGAGAGGACCCTTCTTCTTGGTGAAGATCCAGTGAGAAGCCGGGCAAGGCAGCGAACACATCCACGCCTGAAAACTCTTCTCTGCTAGCTGGCCCGTCTAGTTCTTAATGCCTTAGCAACCTTACACATTAAAAACCAGTAGCCGAGCCAGACAAGCCGGGAAGACCAGATCCATGGCTCTCCAAATGGCTGTCTTCAGAGCATCGGGGAGACTGTGGAGAACGAGCTTCGGCAAACATGAGGAAGTTGAGGCAATCTTCAGTTATCTTGATGAGATGAGAGTGTAGGAATATCGAGAATCTTCTTTGGGAATATTGAGGGGTACCTTTTCCTAGAATATGGGAACTCATGATGACTGATTAACTTACTGAGAGCTAAGGAAATGTAAGGAGATGGACCCTCCTTGGAATATCCATGGTGTATGAAAGAGGTACAGATTTCTCCTACTCCTTCTCTCTCTCTCCCTCTCTCTCTTTTTCTTTCTCTTTTTTTCTCATATCTTTCTCAAAAGAAACCTAAGCCCATATAGAATTTCTCCACCCTGTGTCGGTGGGTAGTTACTTGCCCACAACAAGGTCGATATGTAATTACATTTGGTACCTAAATGGTACCTAATATGGTACCCATGCAGATTTCTTGTCCCAGGAACAGGAAATGATGGCTCAACCAAAGCATGTGCTTGCTCAGTTGGCATTCCAGGTCTCGAGTTCCCAGCTGCTTTGTCCCCTTCTATATCTCTTTCTGAGGGAACTTCCCCAAATAAACAACTGCTAATCACCACTAAAATTTGAGAATACCTGCAAAAGGACATCAGTGAGGCAGAAATGCAGATGGCCACTTAGCTTGAGAGAAGAGCCCCAACTTTAGCAGCAGTCTCGTGGCTAAGCCCAGAGGTAAATGTTCTTCAATTTGAGAGTGTGAGCAACAGACCATCTAAAACCATGATAAAGTGTATCTTCTTGGGAAAAAAAAAAAAACCAGCAAACTGGCTATTTGGAAAGCAATGCTTGTATGAGTAGAGTTTATTGGGAAAAGGATTAATTTGTGAAATTTAACTTCCATTGAGAGTCTAAACCATAGGATAATACTAAGTGTCTTAGAGGAAGTGGATAAGACCCTTTAGGTGGAGGAACATTTAAGTATGCCAATGGCTTGTCCCAATGACAATCACAAGTATTCTAGAGGAAAGTAGATTTCTTGAGTGCTGTAGGAAGATAAGGAGTCCAGTGGATAGCGCACTGGACCTAGACTTAGGGAGATCTGAGTTCAAAAATGATCTTAGACGTTTTTGTCTCTGGACAAGTCACTAAACTACTATTTGACAAAGTTCCTTCAGGTATAAAATGGGGACTTAAAAAATATCTGACTTCTGAGATTGTTGTGGGGATCAAATGAAATATCTAAAAATTACTTAGTATAATGCCTGATACATGTATGTGCGTGTGTGTGTGTGTGTGTGTGTGTGTATACACGTACAGAGAGAGAGAGAGAGAGAGAGAGAGAGAGAGAGAGACAGAGACAGAGATAGAGACAGAGACAGAGACAGAGAAAGGAGAGAGACATGCAAAGTGGTCCAGAAGGTATCCATTACCCAGTATACACATCATACATCTAGAGCTTACATAGGAACTGAGAACCACTTTTGCCCACATCCAGGGACATCTAGATGCCAGTTATACCCTAAACAGAGCAGGATAGTTTCCTGGAGCATCAATTAAGGAAAGGGAATGGCTCTTGGATGTCACGTCTTCAGTACCAGAAGAGCTCATCCATGGGACCCAAGGCCCTCTGTAAAACCCGAGTCATGGGTGAAACTAAACAAGGGCACTCCATCTACTGCCAGCCCTACCTCTGTTAAGGGTTAGCAAACAAAAGTTCAAGACTAGTAGGCGAGTCTTGTCACTGTCTAAAATCTCCTGTTAGGTCTTGAATGATGCACTAGACTCTTCTGTGCTCTAACGCTGATGGAGGGACCTAATTAAGAGGGAATGGCAGTATGAACTCTCCGTTCATTCAGAACTATACTACATAGTCATCGCTGGAAATGTAGCAAGGGAAAGGGGATAGAGGACTAGTCCAAAGGGTTTTAAGTCCTAGGGTTGAATCTTAACTTTGACACAAACTGTCCGTGCATCCTGGGTCAAATCACTTCATGTCTCCACGACATCACAAAATTCTCTCTAAAAATGTATGTTACAGAAAAGTTGCAGATCTGTATGGGTGAAGGAATTTGACACACCAGGAGTTTCCTACAACACTGTGCTCAGAAGTCTGATCACGTGTCTTCAGAGATTTCGGAATGCTGCTGTATTCAGCACCAGGGGCAAGAGGCAGATAAAAAAGGAAAGAGAAAGTAACATATATTATGTTGTCCTTTTTTTTTTTCCCTGAGGCAGTTGGGGTTAAGTGACTTGCCCAGGATCACACAACTAGGAAAAATCAAGTGTCTGAGGCAAAAGAAAATCAGGCACCAGCCATGACTACCGAGTCAGAGCCTGTGAGAGCCAAGGCAAACAACAATGTTGGGAATAATTAAGAACTAGGGAAGAGCAAAAGGAACAATAGAAAGAAATGGAGAAGCAAATTCTTCTACTCCTCCTCAAAGTAAGAGGCAAGAAGTAATTCAGAAGACTGGAGAGAGCTGGGAAATAGGTCTTGTTGGCAACTCTAGTGGGAAAGCTGATGGCACCATAAGACCATAGATGAAGATCTGGAAAGTTCCTCAGAGGACAGCTAGTGTAGTAGTCATTGTATGCATGAGAAGACTGGGGGTCAGAAGCTTAAATGACTTGGCCAAGGTCACAAAGGTAGCATCACAGGTGAGAAGCTGGTCTTTTACTTGCAGAACCAGTGTTCTATTATATCACGCAATTTTTTCATCATTTGGGTTCCTCTCCTTTCAACTCTCTCTAGTTCATCAAAGTCCATCCCAAAGTGGTACCTGGCACTTAAAGCAATACTCTGTGTAGTCTGAGCAGGTCATCAGAGCACCGGGGGACTCTCATCTCTTAATCCATTGATGCATCCTCTCCCTGCAGCTACATGGCATGGCACACCCTGGCCTCCTAGCGACCTGATGATTCCCAGCTTCTTCTCCCCTATCTTCTGGCTGCCAGAAGTCAAAAGCCAAAGCATCACCATGTTGAGAGGTGGTCGAAAGTGGACCTCAAAAGTTTGCCTCAGTTTCCTCATCTGTAAAATGAGCTGGTAAAAGAAATGACAATTCTCCTTTGGAGAATTCAGATGTCACATAGAAAAATAGAGACTGTGTGTGTGTGTGTGTGTGTGTTGCTTTCCAAGATGAATGAGTCACAATTTATAAACATGGTATGTATATTTATGTGACTATAGGGCGGGAGTGAGGGTCAATAACCCGTCATCTCACATTTCAGGGTAAAAATAAAATCATGGATTCAAAGCTGGAAGGGACAAGAACCTCCATTTTAAAGATAAGGAAACTGAGGCACAAAGAAGCTGAATAACTTGCCCATGGTCATGTAGCCAGTAAATATCAGGATCAGCTCTCTAAGATTGAAGATTAAATTCAATAGTCTATCCCTTAAACACAGTGTCTTTCTGCAAAAAAATCAAATAAAACTGTGCTCTGAAGACATTAAAGGTATAAGTGACTCAATCTACAATTTCTACTACTTCCTAAAACCATTCTGCTTAGCAGGGATACGGTCAAGAACTTTTGGTTACCTGATAGGAAAGATTTAAAGGCCAGTTCTGCTCGGCCAGGAACCGGTTCCAGATTTAAGAAATCACAAGAGGGAACGTGAAAATGACCACTGAAGGAAGGCGTACCATAGATTACGCAAAAACCAAGTTTCACATCGATATGTTATTTGTATCAGGTTCCAGTCGTTCTGGCTACAAAATACATGGAGCAATAACATATTTTATATATATTTATATACATATATACACACATACATACACATATATTATATACATAAAAATATGTGTACATTTATGACCACATTCTTGGCTGGCTACCTTCTATTCTGTAGTATTTCACCCGACATGGCATTTTTAAACAGTTATGTGAAATTTAGTAACTATTTATACCGCATTACATACTCTGTAAATTATTTGAGCAGGGAGTTACTGCCCACTGTTTGGGTTTGCACGTTGTTATTCTTACAAAATTTATACTATTGATAATATGGTCTGCACATAATTAAATAGTTCCCAAATTATGTGTACAATGGACCCTGGTTATTATATTTTAATTGAATTATCGGATACCGTGTCAGTCTCCAGTGTCTGATGATCAATTTGTATTACATAATTGGGCACAATATTAATCCACGCTAAGATACGATGGCCGCCTCCCCCAGTTGAGAATGCAGGGACACGGCCCCAAGCTTATCATCCACTGACCCTTAGGATTAGCAGAGAGTGCCACCGAGTCCCGTGATGTCCCTGGATGCCAGCGTTTCCATTCTGATTGCTGACTCGACCGAAAAGTTAGATTTAAAAACTAGGATAGCAAAAGCCACTGGCTACAAACTGGAGGGAGCCCAAGGGTATCATTTAATTCTGTTGGGTCTGGAATAGATTACTCTCAGCACACTGGCTCCCGATATGCCTGTTTCAGATAACAGACTTGAGAACAGTTAAGCATGGTGAAACCATTCCCTACCCGCCATGAGCGTGAGATCCAACACAAGCCGCACCTCCATTCAGATCCCAATTTTTCATGGACTTGAGGACAGAGTTTACTCACATTTGGTGGTCTGATTTCACCCTGCTCTCCAAGGAACAGAGTCTTCCTTCCTATATAGTCTTCCAGATTCCCAGCTCTACCGAGGCTTCCTCTGCCCTGATATCCATCTCAGACCAGAAGCTAAAGAGGAAGCGGGAATTCCGACAGATACCTCATCGGCTTGTGAGAATCAATCTTTCGTTTTCACCGACATAGCGGGCATGGCACTGCGGTTGGAGTCCTGAAGAATACAGGTTCAAATCTCAGCTCAGGCACTTACATTATTAATGGGAGACCACCATGGACAAGATGCTTAATGGCTCTTATCTATAAAAAAGGATGTTGGATCTTCTGAGAAACCCAGAGTAGGCTTCTCTCAGTAAGCTGGATACTTTGTGAATTATTGGATCACTAGACACCACTTAGCACCACTGCCTCATGAAAGAGATGAGAACATCAAGACACGGAGGTCTAGCACTTTGCCTCAGGATCCACATCTTGCTTATGGACGTCCCCAGTTTAGGACGACATATAATTTCAAATCAACGACTCTCCTCAATTATATTTTTCCCACTTGTATCCATTTGTCTGCACTCATGGAAAGCATTTTGTTTTTTTTTTTTGTTGTTGTTGTTGTTGTTGTTTTGTTTTGTTTTGGCTGAGGCAATTGGGATTAAGTGACTTGCCCAGGAAGTGTTAAATGTCTGAGGCCAGATTTGAACTCAGGTCCTTCTGACTTCAGGGCTGATGCTCTATCCACTAAACCAACTAACTGCCCCAGAAAGTAATATTTGTGTGTGTGTGTGTGTGTGTGTGTGTGTATGTGCATATGTGCATTTTTCTCCCATGTGCCATCTTTCTCAAGATGGCTTTTGTATTCTCCTTGGGCTCCCCCAGATCATTTTTAATAACAACAACAACCAAAAAATACTGAGTATATTTTAACAGAGAAGAAAGAATTTGGTGACTTCTAGGTGTAAACAGATTAACCAGTTAAAGTCTAGGTCAAAAATCACGAAAATCGGAGGAAGAATAACAAAGGATTATATGGAACTAAAAAAAGAGAGTGACTAACTGATTAAAAATTACGAAATGGGTGAAGATGAAGACATTATCTCATTACTAATCACAATTTATTTTTCTCAGTTTCAAGAAATATAATTTAAGTTAAAAAATGTTATGATGAAGAGATCAAAGAAACATAGGAAATGCATCACCCCACAAATATCTGTCCCCTTTGCTTAGGAGAGAAACATGGCAGGCGAGAATGACTTCATGTACAAATTCACTTGTAAAATAATACAATAGGGGAACATCTCATGAACCAGTGAAACACAGTGAGGAAAGTCAAGCTGACAAAAAGCTTAATGAAGGACACAACTTTATGATATTTAGAATAGAGATGAAATTCTATATAAATAATGTTTTTATATGTAGATAGATCCCAACTAGCTGTGAATTGGAAGAGATCAGCCAGCATTTCTGTCTGTTCTTCTCACTAATGACAATGAAACAATCACAGAGGGAACTGTTACAACCCCCTCCCCCCTGTGTTAGTGAAGGAAAACAGGCAGAAATCCACATAGTCCCCGACATCCATAGAACACTCAAAGACTAGAAAAATATATGTCCCATGTTGGGAAGATCATGGATCCCTGGAAACAGACAGATAGGAATCATATAGAAGGAGAGGTATGAGTGGTTTGTGATCTCTACTGGTGGAAAGACTTCCCAAATTGATGAAATTATCAATCTTCCAAAGTGTCATAGAGAAACTATATGAATATGACACAGTGAAAAGAGTACTGCGCCTGGAGTTAGGAAGCCCTGAGTTCAAATCTGGCCTCAGACACTTACTAGCTGGATGAACTTGGACAAGTTACTTAGCCCTGTTTGCCTCGGTTTCCTCATCTGTAAAATGAGCTCTTAAAATAAATGACAAATCACTCTAACATCTGCCAAAAAACTTCAAACAAGGTCACTTGAATTGGATATGATTGAAATGACTAAATGACTGAAAAGTATCCAGGTATACACAATATATTTCTATAACTATCATTTCATTTTTATTCTATCAGCAAACATGACAGACAGCTGTCAAAGTCTTGTGAAGATCATATAACATGGAAATGGAGATACTGAAAGATTCAATGACTTATTTATTTAGAATCAATTAGGTGGTACAATGGAGAGAGCACTGAATTTGGAGCCAGGAGGCCACTTACTAGTTATGTGATCCTAGACAAGTCACTTAACTTTTCTCCCTTTTCTCCTGTGTACAATGGGGACGTTGGTATCATTTAGTTCATAGTACTTTGCAAATCTTTAAAAACTCTAAAAATATTAGTTATAATTATTATCACGACTCAAAGCCCTACCGATCACTTAAAGATGATGCTTCAATGATGGCCTAAAAATCTTTTCAGAGCGTCCCCATCCCCTGGATTGCAAAGCTTCCCCGGGATACCTGGGTATTCTCTCTAACTGGTTTCTGTAAGGAAACTATCTAACTTGGGAGTTTGGGCTCAGAACCTGTGATGAGATTCAACCAGCAGCAGAGAAAGCTAGCCCAAAGGTAAACCATGTTGAATATTTTATGAAAAAGAACTTTCTTAACGTTATAAAGTCACCCAAACCGCCAAGCTCAGCCGCACCTGCAACGGCATTATATTGAGCAAAACACAAATAATCTCCCGACCATCAAATATTCCATGCTTATGTGGGTTTTTCTGTGATCAGGAAAAATGAAGCCTCCTGAACCATGGATCACAGATGGGCAGTTTTCAGAAAACAGACCAAGCTCCCCTGCCGCCTCCAAGGCTCAGACTGAACCCTCTTGTTTCTGAGCTCCCCAAACTGAATGCCTGGCTGGGTTTGTTTGTGTGTATCCCTGTGATTCTGAAGACAGCGGTTTTCTTTTGGACCTGAAGCACTGATCGTTAAGAACCAGGGCAAATGTCTATTCTCATATTTGCTCTGGCTCCAAAAAAGACAGAAGTGGTGGGAATCTGATGAGAAAGCCAGTTAGTGCCAAATAATCAGTTTGTGCTGCTTTTGCCCTTACACCCAAACAGTTCCCACAGCTTTCAGATGAGCATTCAAACTTTAGAGAGGTTCACTCGGCCACGGCAGCTTCCCCAAGAGCTTTTCTCCCCATTGTTAACATTTCTCAGTTATCATTTTAATTTGAAAGTTCAGAAAGAAAGAGCATGTAACCATCCAGCACAGATGTGCTTTCCACTGCGTCCCCTGAATATCAGAGGTCCACGGGACCTCATCTCATCCAAAAGGTGAGAAAGATGTGGGAAGGAAAGCCATCTGTAAATCTTAAAGCGGGACAGAAATATAAACTATTACCGTACTCTTTTTGGTCTTAAAATAAATGCCAATAAGTTACTGTGAAAATAAATTTAAAAGGGGACTAGAAATGTCACAGGAGAGATCAATGGTCGGCACCTTTCATGGAATGCCCAGAGGTCTTGAAGAAGGCCAGTGACTGGGGGAGTGGAAGTTCACCAGGGCAAAGAGTCCCACAGGATGAACCAGTATGGACGGGCAGAGATCTAGCTCATCAAGTCAAGTCAAATCAATAAGCATTATTAATATCTACTGTTATTAATATCTACAATCTAGCATTGTGCAATGTGCAAGAGATACACAAATGAAAACAAAACCAGTGGCTGCCTTCAATGAATTCTCAGTCTTTCCCAAAGAAACCTCCATTTCCAAGAGGCAAAGAGCTACCAAAGCGCCATCTTGTGCTAAGCTTCCAATATACATTACAATAACTTAGCTGATCTTATCTGAAGACGAAACCTCTCTCTCCCATCATTAAGGATAAATAAGAACTAATATTTTTCTGGAACGTTATCATGTAATTATATAAATACATATGCCTATATTGGATTTAACATGTATTTTTACCATGTTTGATATATTGGATTACTTGCCATTAGGGGAGGAGGTGGGGGAATAAAGGGGGAAAATCGGAACACAAGATTTTTCAAGGGTCGGTGTTGAAAATTATCCTCACATATTTTGAAAATAAAAACATCAATACAATTTTTTTTAAAAGAACATTACCAGACAACTCTTTTGAATGTTATCATGGTTTCCAAAAGGAATAGAGTAAGTAGAGCACCAAGCCTCAAGTCAGGAAATTCTGAGTTCAAATTTGACCTCACACTCTCACTATGTGATCTGAAGCAAGTCATGTAGGTTCTTTTTGACTCAGTTTCTTTGTTTGCAAAATAAGGATAATAATAATACTTCCTCTCTCTACATGGTTGTATGGATCATATTGATTAAAACTTGTAAAAAAAATTGCTAATTTAAAGCACTGCTATCATTATTATTGCTTTATTATTATCTTTATCACTATTCTAATTCTCAGAAAGTCATTCCAACAGTTTCAAACTTGGCAAGGTAGAAGAGAGAAGTTCTGGGTCTGAAATCACTTGCAGCCCCAGATACAGTCCAATCATCTTTTATAGCTTCTCAATGTTTTTTTGTTTTTGTTTTTGTTTTTCCCTCAATGCACTTCAAGCTGCCTGCACAGTGGAGTAGGAAGAAAAGTAAGTCTGGAGTTTAAATCTTCCCTGCCTTCCAATTCCTACCTGCAACTAGAAGCCCCTTCTAGTTCTAAATTTATGATGTGTTAGTCACAGCAAAAGAGAGCAAGAGAAAGTCAGAAAGCCCGACTGCCTCTTCACTCTTTGTGAATAAATTAGTTTTTTGACTTTGGGCATGTCACTTCTGGCCTCAACTTTTTTAATTTAGTTGAGCTCTCGGCAACCAAGGGGGATGGTGGACAGAGAGTGACACTCCAGTGAGGAAGCCTTGAGCTGGCATCCTGCCTGAGACATCTCGTGGGGCAAATGACTTTCCCTTTCTCAGCCTCAGTTTCTTTCTTTGTAAAAAGCTCATAACAAAAACATCTATCTCTCCGAGCTGTCATACGGGTCAAAGGAGAGATTACAAATGTCAAATGCTTTAAAGCAATATAGAAAAGGTGCCTCTAATTATCTAATTATCTCCAACTCTAGAACACAGCGATGCTCAGAAACACAGAGAATATTGAACAGTTGATAATTTCCTCAGAATCCCTCTACTTCCCAGAAGAAGCAATCACAGAAATATCAATACTATTCTAATACTCCTTATTTCAGCATTTCCATCTCCCTCCTCCTGGTACCAATTCAAAAAATATTATTCCTCAGGAAATCACTGGACTGACAATGATTCCTTATTTCCTCCTAACAACAGTAGTTAAAAAAAAAAAATCCTATGAGCAACAGATGATCGAAATGACATACTCTTCCTGGAATTCTGTTCAATAAATACATGGCTGCAGCAGGGCCATCTATCTTGTGATATGCATACCTTTTGTCAAGGATCCATGAAAAAGCAAGCAATTAATACACGGGGCTGGCCAGGAGGAATGTGCTGGTTCCTACTATGAGGAAGAAAAAAATACCACAATTCTGACCCAGAAAAAGCCAGACCATGGGATCAGATCTTTCATGGTAGGGGAAAAAAACCTGGAAGGCAAGAAAGTACATTCTTCACAAGGAGGAGAAAGGAAGAAAATGGGGACCAAAATCCTTTTCTTCTCTTTTTTTTCTTTATTTCCTTCCTCTTTCTCCAACCTTCTTTTATTTTTTTCTCTCTTGCTTTCTTTTTTTTCTCTCTTTCTCCCTTTTTTCACCCTTTCCCCCATTTTCCCCCTTCTCCTTCTCTCTTGTGATCTATCACTTTCTCTCTCTTCCTTTCCTTCTTCCCTTTTTCTTCCTCTACCTGTCTTTTCTTCTTTCTCTACTTTTCTTACTCAATTTCTTTCCTTTTCTCATTTTCTTTTTTTTTTAACTTGAAGAATTGCTGATACATCAGAATGCCAAATACACAAAGCAAAAATACCCAAGAGTAGTAAAAAGCAGCAGTTACAAAAGTTCAGTGTCACCTCTGAATCCAAATGCACTTTTAAAATCTCAGTTTAGTCTGCAGCATTCACAGACACTGTGGATAAATGCTTTTAGAGGACTCAAGTTTGAGGCATGACCAGCAGAGGAGGGGACAAACCCGATCCCCCTCCTAGATCAATTCCATTCAGAGGGTGGCTATCAAAGCTTCTTTTGAGGAAGACCTACAACCTAAACAGGCTGTGGGCAAACTCATCCGCCACAGGAGCCAGCCCACTTCCTTGGCAACCTCCTAGGCCTGAAATAATCTGTGCTACTGTCAGGGTCTCCCCAAAGAACCGGCCACCCTGGATCCTGCCAGGAATTGCTTGCCCACCTCTAGACCATGGGCTTGGGAGACCACATTAAGGCCCAGGGCACCCAATGCCCTCAAGCAGTTGAAGCTCCAGACCAACAAAGCTCCCAAAAAGAAAGGTGCTCTTGTCTCCTGGATCCATCTCTGGAAGGCCAGCAACTTTTCTAAGGCTACTGCTTTGGTGGTGAGCATCAAATTCCATAGGTGTTTAATTTAGGGGTGGCAAGCCTGGAGAGTCAACAAACAAAATTAAAAGAAGCTATGATGCTTCTAGGAAAGAAAATAAAAGTTTGAGGATTTAAAAAAAAAAAAAAGAGAGAGCGATAAAAACAATGAGGTTATGGCTGAGTGCCAAACATGAAGAAAAGCTTTAAAAATTTATGATGTTGGGAAAGGGGAGGTGAATGCATAAATCTAAGCTCCCCAACCCCCAACTCTCAATCAGAGCTAAAGGCATGCATGATGAATGCCGAGAGAAATAAATCATATTGACAAAAGCCCCCCAAAAAGTCCTGGTCACCAAAGTCCCTGATACTGTTCAATGGTCCTGGGAACTAAGAGGATTTCAAAACTAGAAATGACCTTTAAAAAGAGACATACAGGACCATCTGTTTTGCCATTGTACCCTAAGGCCCATGGGATCTCTCTACTTCACTGAGAGCTGAAACCTCTCGTACATGTTGTTCTCTTCCCCACCCCAGTTCATTTTTATATTTGTACTCCTGAAACAAGATTTGCACTTATTAAGTATTTAATAAATGCTTTATTAATATATGAAAATAAGCACCCAAGCATTTAAAATGTATACACAGGATGGAATGAGAATTTGAAAGAAACAATGAAGGAACAAGCCACAGAGTCAAGGACTCTGTTGAACATAATTTGAAGATGAATGCTGTCTCAGTAACATCAATCTTGGTGGAAATGGATTGCTGCATTTGAGAAAGCTCTCTTGCACAATGCTCGAGGGAAGAGTGTAGAAGGCCACAGATAGTGGAGAACACTGGGTAAGGAATAAGACCCTTAATCTAGTAAAAGAAACCCTGCTGATGTGATGCTCCCCATCCTCCCAGGGGTGTCTCGGCCTTCCTGAGAAGTCAGGGGATGTGACAACCTGTGTTGTAATTAAAACAGAGTTATACTAACATGACAAGGAAATATCTGCACACAATAGCAAGTTGTTTATGTGGTCCCACATGCACAGTATCCTATAGTTAGCATGTGTGCAGTGTGCTATAGTTATGTAAGTGTATTCGGGTATATAAAACTGAGAAAATTTTGAATAAATGGACTCCTGTTTGACCGTCTTCAGGAGTTCTGCCCCTTCACTCCTCACCCATGATCAGAATTCGGGCTGGGACCGAAATCCACTAGTGAGCAGGTCCTGACAGAGAAGAGCATCAGGTCTCCAGAAGGAAGACAAAGTGGAAAGATGTAATTGTCTCCACAATACTAAAGACACTTTTATTACCCCAAATGCCAAAATAACAACCAAAAGATGTGTTTTTATAAGGCCCATTGTAATGTAAATAGAAAGTCACAAAACCATAAAAAAAAAGAATGCTGTAAAATTCTAATGAGATTTAGCTCCCATAAAGAGATACAAGAAGACACCTCCCTTGCCTTTGCAAAGATAAGGGACTATGTAGTGTCCAGACTAACTCTCTGAGGATCTCTGGACAAGCCTTGGTCTTAGGTGGAGAATGATGAAAACAGAAGAGCCACCATGAGGCTGGTCAAGGATGGAGAATGGAGTCTGAGTCTGAGATTGAGCTTGAGCACATGCTCCCTGGTCTCCAGTCCTCTCAGCTCTTAAATACCTTAATACAATTACATCACTACAGCACACTGAGCATGTGCCAACTGTAGAACCATTACATCACCATATCACACCAAGTATGTGCCAACTAGAGTGATTACATCATCATTACATCACACTAAGTATATGTAAACTAGAGAACCATCATCTCATCAATCACACTGAGTAAACACCCTGCTGTAAGTATCCTTGCTTCAAGTATACTTTTCCAGAGTTCCCCACTATCTGTGGTCCTCTACAGAACTACAGGTGTGTGGACACAACAGAAGGTATCAGTTTTTATATCAACACATTGTTTGTTTTTGCTGAACTGATTATTTTTTCTTCTTTGTTATAAAGGAGGAGTCTCTTGGAGAGGAGAGAGAGGATTATGTGAGAAAATGTAGGTTATGTGAAAACAAGAGCTATAAATTTTACATTAAAGTACAATTTCAGTCTATTTTCAATTTGATTCAATGAATGCTGGAAGCAGCATAGGGAACAAACAGAGACACAGTTTCAGAGTCAGGAAGATCTGAGTTTAAATCCTGCTCCATATTCCCAGATAAGTTCTAGGGTACTTAGAACATATCAGGAACTCAATAATTTGTCTGAACCTTAATTCCCTTATCTGCAATATGGGAATAGCCATCATAGTACTTACTTCTCTGGGTTGTTGTGAGGATGATCATTGGTGTAAAATACTTCGCAAACCTTCAAGTTAAATAAACATTGACTAGGAGTTGTCATGGTATTGGAAAAGCCTGGTTCTTGCTATGAATGCTCTATGCTAATGAAATCCAAAGTATGTTCCAAACAATGGACCAGCTTTTGCCTCCACACTCACAGAGTCCCAGAGCTGGAAGTGACCGCTTTGGGAGCCAAGACCCGATCAAGGCGTCTCCCCTCACCAGGGTGAATCACAAACCTTCAGCCACACACCAGCCATGGCTGGAAAATGGATTCTCTCTATGGCAAACACAGCGATGAACCTCTTCTGATTCACCTCAGCCCGTTCTCAGATCAGACAAAATCTATCGCTGGGAGAATCTAGGATGACCTACGGCCACGGGGAATGATGCAGAGCATCCGACCTTATGGGGGGATTGCAGTCAGTTGGGGTTGCCACGTGTCAAAAAGGAATTCATCAGGGAGAGTGGAAGAAGGTGTCTAGGGAGGCGTGAGGATAGGGAGTCCTGACCGGACTGTTGAAGGCACAGGGAATTTAAGTCCAGAGGAGAGAATTAAATTCAGGGTGATTGGGACATGAGAGGTGTCAGGTATCTGAGCATCTATCACATGGAAAACAGATTCATTTTGGTTTTCCACCAAAAGATATAATGAAGAATAATAGTGAGAAGTTTCAAAGAAATGGATTTTGTTCAAAACATTTTTTAATGAATGGAAGGGATAGGTAGACAGAGAGCTCCCCACTACTAGAGAGCTAGGAAAGTATGGATACTCACTTGGTACAAGTAGCATTAAGGAATTCATGGTCTGGTCAAACCTGGATTCTAAAATGGACTTTTCCAATATTAAATTAACTACCCCTTTGGTCTTCTTACACACAGTGGATGGTCACTCTCAGATATAAAGTACAGAAGGGAGCCATGCTTCAGGTAGGGGTCTGAAGGTCCCTTCCATTGTATTTCTAAAGAATCAGAGAACAGGATTCAAAGGAATCAGATTCTGGGTGGGTGACTAGGAACAAATCTTTGGACCTTTCTGGGTATGTGCTTCTTCTTCCTTAAGTTCATTATATCAGTAGTTCCTGAGCTTTTCAAATATGAGGACCTCCTATTAACACCAGAAAGTGACACATCATTAATATCTATGAAAGAATAAATACCTCACTCTATAGGGATTCCTGACCCAATAGGTCAAATGGTGCCCAGAGTTGGAACCACTAGACCAGATTATGTGGCAAATAGGTGTCCCAATGCACAGAACATTCTGTTCCAATCCATGACACTCCTTCTCTTAACTGCGGGCCATTTCATTGGCTGCTCCGTCTGCCTAGAATGTTCTCCTCTCAAAAATCATCAAACACTATAAGTTGGGTTCAATGTATTTTCTTTAAAGTGATGGAGAAAATATGTATAATATGAACTAAACTTAAAAGCATCTTATATATATTTTTTTCAAAAAGAAAAGAGAAAAAAAGAAGAGAAGAGAAAAAAGAAGAGGAAAAGAGGAAAAAAGAGAAGAGAAGAGAAGATAAAAAAGAAGAAAAGAGGAGAAGAAAAAAGAAGAAAGAAGAGAAAAAAAGAAGAGGAGAAGAGAAAAAGAAGAGAACAGAACAGAAGAGAACAGAAGCTTGTGGAGAGTAATGATTGACTTGTTTCAGTCTTTCTATCCTCAGTACCTCATCACAGCAACATAGCTGGATCTCACTAATTCTATATGTCTATTATTTGAATCTTAATTTCCTCATCTATAAAATGTGGACAGTCTTCTATATTCTGCTCATCTTGGTAAGTGTTATAAGAAGAGTGTTTTGTAAACCTTACATCCCTCCCTTAAACATGTGCTACTATTATTATTATTATCCACGAAACCATGCAAGCAACTGACAAAAACTCCATTGAGATACGGCTGTGTATCTGTCACTTCATTATTCCCCAGGAAAAGACGCAGCCCTAATTCACCAGGAATGGTGGAGAGAGAATGCCAGTTTAGGGATGGAAACCACAAGAGAAAGCTTTTGTCATGTAGACAAAGGAGAAGAACATCCCCAAACATCCCTAAACAGTAAGGATGAGCTGACACATCCTGGTCTCACAGGACAGATGTGTGGGATCCACCGTGGGATTAACCTGTAAAGGGAAGCGCTACATACAACCACTTGACCACAGTGGCGAGACACTGCAAGCCTGGACTTGGGGTAAATAGGGAAAAAATAACCTCGGTATATGAGTAAACCCATCATTAAAGCAGGTTAAGAGAAGGGCATTTCGCTGAGAACTTGCAGGCACATTTCGGATTGGGGTCAGGCTTCGGGGGGACTCACATTCGAGGATATTGTTCGCCTGCTCACATGGTCAGATTCGTGGTTTTCTAATTTTTCATAAGGGCCCTTTCAGAGGCCCAAACCTGCAACCCAACAAAAAGCAATCTGTGTGTAATGACACAGGAAAGCTGTGTGCTTCACTCTCCACGTACCTAAGTGGGCCTGACAGCTCACCAGTAACTTAATGCACCAACGTCAACAGCCAACGTGGACCGCAACAGCCCAGAAAGAGAGGGGACAAATGGGCACCAAATGGGGCCTGGAGAGGGAGTTTTTTTTTTAATTGGCTTCATATTGCCCAGGAAATACAGGGTCATTTCTGGATCGGAATTATTCCAACCACCCCGATATCTTATCATTGTTGCTTAGAAAGACAGTAATCAAGCTTAGTGTGAAAGCAACTTAAGTGAAATTCTGGGTTAATTTGCCAGTGACATGATGAATGGAGGGTTGATACTGGACTCAGGAAAAGCTGGAATCAAGCTTGACCTCCAACCAGAAACTGTGTGACCTTGGGAAAGTCCTTTAATCCCTTGGTATCCAGGCAATTCACCAAGAATACAATTCGTAGGCAGGCTTCTTCCAACCTATCCTGGTAGAGAGAATTCCTCATTGGGAACGCTCTAATAATAATAATACTGCAACCCCCAACTGGAACACCCACAGCTCCTGGAGCATCCCGTCATTGCCTCTTCTGTGAAATAGTAACTGAGTTTGAATGTTATAACTCAGTCCCAGAATCTCAGAAATTCAAGGAGACCATCACAGTTGTCCTAGTAATAGCTGGTATTTATATAATGCTTGAAAGTTTACAAAGTTCTTTGCAGACATGATTACATTGGTCTCTCCTAAAAACCCAAGAGGCAAGAATTATAGATGTTGTTGTCTCCATTATATGTATAAGGAACTGAGGCTCAGTAAGATTACATGACTTATAAACAGACAGCTAAGAAATCTCAGGAGCAGGGACCTTAACTCACTTCTCCCTAAGTTCATTATGCACTCTACCTTCAATGTCAAGTCCTTCATCCCTGTTTCAGGAGATAAGTAGTATATTTCATCATTAGTTTTCCAGAATCATGGTTGGTCATCATGAAGACTCCAAAGTTCTTTATCTTTATATTATCTTTACAATACTGCTGCCATTGTTTAAAGTGTTCTAGTTCTACTTCACTTCATTCTGAATCAGTTCCCACATGTCTTTCTAAGTTTCTTTGAAACTATCTATCCCCTTTATCATTTCTTAAAACATGATGCCATTATGAATATAAACTGTTTGCATTTTGGTTTTTCTTCCTGGGTTATTTTTACCTTCTGAATCCAATTCTTCCTGTGCAACAAGAGAACTGTTCAGTTCTGCACACATATATTGTATCTAGGATATACTGTAACCTATTTAACATGTATAGGACTACTTGCCATCTGGGGGAGGGGGTGGAGGGAGGGAGGGAAAAAGTCAGAACAGAAGTGAATGCATGGGATAATATTGTAAAAAATAAATTACCCAAGCATGAGTTCTGTCAATAAAAAGTTATAATAAATTTTTTAAAAATAATAATAATAATAAAAAGAAATGATCCAGGAATGTTGTCCTGATAGTCTAGAAGCAGAGGGTAAAATAGAAAATGAAAAGATCCATTGATCACTTTCTGAAAGAGATCCCAAAAGGGAGTTGAGATATGGATTATAGTCTCAGCTCTGCTGCTAATTATAAATGTCAGAGGGATCTCTTAAATGTGGGCTAAACCAGATTAAGATATATTTGGGAAATGTTTACCAAACTAAATTAAAAAATATACTACAGCATAAAAAAAAAACCATGGTGCCATTCTATCACATTTTTATACTACGATTTATTCAGCCATTTCCCAATTCATGGGCACCCTATCAGTTTCCAATTCCTTACTGTCACAAAATCTCTGTCTGTCTCCCTGTCTGTCTCTTTCTGTCTCTCTCTGTCGCTCTCTCACATACACTATCTAGATAGATCAATAGATAGACAGACAGATTGTGTGTGTGTGTGTATGTGTGTGTGTGTGTGTATTTACCATCATAGTCTATCCTTGAATTGTAATTCTCCCTTTCCCCTTTTCCTTTCTCCTTCTTATTTCCCTATTGAGTGAAATGTATTTTTGAAGCCAACTATGTGCGTATTCTTTCCTCCTTTAACCAATTTAGATGAAATTGAGGTAGAAATGCTTGCCACTCCCCCTCCCTTCCTTCCTGTTTGTAAAGATTTCCATTCACAAACACAAATTGGGTAAGGTACTTTTCCCCAGTCTTCTTCCTTACTCTCTTTCATTCTTGCTTTTAAGAACATCAAGATGTAAGAGAATGGTTCTTAGACCCTCTGGCTAACTGAAATCCTATGGAACTGATGATGATGAAGGCATTCAGAGGGAATACACGTACTATCTCCTCATTTTAGAGGGCTGCCAAGGTGGCACTATAATACACAGAGCACTAAGCATGGAGTCACCAAGTCTCGCCTTTTTGAGTTCAAATCTGGCCTGACACTTAATTGCCATGTGATCCTGGGCAAGTTCCTTAACCCTGTTTGCCTCAGTTCTTCATCTGTAAAATGAGCCAAAGAAACAGCAAACCACTGTAGTCCCTGCCAAGAAAATTCTAAATGGGGTCACAAAGAGTTGGATATGATTGAAAAATGATTGAATTGCCCCCATATTATAATGTAAGCATTTTATCCTTTTTTAATTCTTTGCTGTTATTGATTAGCATTTATCTTTTTCCCCCCTTTCTCTTAACTCCTTTGCTTGCATATCTAAGTTTCTATGCAGCTCTGCTCTTCTCTCCAAGAATGCTTGGAAGGCTATTAAATAAAAAAATTCATTTTTTCCCTAGTAGAATCAAACTCAATTGTACTAAATAAGCTATACTTGGTTTAGAATACTAGAATATTACAAGCTCTTTTCTTCATCTTTTTTTTTTAAATAGAGGTAGCTCTGAGATCATGTATGATTTGGACTACAGTTCCTCGATACTTAAATTTTTCCTTTCCAGATGCTTGCAATATATTTTCTTTGACCTGGAACTTCTGGATTTTGGCCATAACATTCCTAGGAGTTTTCATGTAGGGATTTCTTTCAGGAAGCAATTGGTGCCATCTTTCTATTTCCATTTTGCCCTCTGGTTCTAAGAGATCAGGGAATATTTTTTAATTACAATTTCCTAAAAATATGTCTAGACTTTTTTTTAATAAGGCCATGACTTCCAGATCTTCCAGTAATTCTTAGATTATCTCAAAATATTTTTTCTAGGTCATTTATCTTTGCTACAAGCTAACATAGTTTCTTCTTTTTTTTTGTTTTCCTAGTCTTTTGACTTTGTTTTTAATATTCCTTGTAACCTTATGGAAGCTTTTATTTGGTCCATTAGGATTGTCAAAGACTTTATAGTTTTAGCAAATTTTGTATCACTTATGCCAAGCTGTTAATTCCTTTTCCAATTCTCTCTTCTACAGATCTCATTTCTTTTCTATTTTCTCTAGTATTCTCATTTCCTTTATAAAAATATTTCTAAACATTATTTTTAAAAATTCTTGTTCCATGGCCTCTAAGAATTCTAGTTGAATTTGTGCCCAACCTATGTTTTTCTTTGAGACTTTTCTTGTAGACATTTTAGAATCGCTCTCTTCTTCTGGATTTATGTCCTGATTGTCCTTGCCATTATAGTAGCTTTTCATGGCGGGACTGTGTTTGTTTGCTCATCCTTTTAGCCTACCTTCTAATTTGGGGCTGAGTGTTCAGGTCAGACTTGGAGCATGTATGGAGGAAAAGTTTAGGGTGGTCTTGCTTCTGCTTTCTATTAAAGTGTGGTCTTATTCCAAGATCTCAAGGATACCTCAGAGTAGGGACCAGTAAATTTTCAATTCTCCCAAAGTAGTCTGACCCACCACAAAATCTTCTCCCTGTCCCTTGTAATCCACACATTCCTGACCTGGGTTTGGGGCCGAGCAACAAGCCTGAGAATTTACTCAGATTGGAATTTTAGTAGGCTGCTATTGGCTCAAAAACTCCGAGCCAAATGGAAAGAAATGTCTACAGGTTCAGAGTAGCAGAACTAGAGCTTCCCCATTGGTCTGGGACTCTCACCCAAGTTTCAGCCTGAGCTAGAACCTGGAACTGGGAATCTCGTGTATTCTTGTGGTCCCAAGTCCCACAGCTGCTGCCTGTTTTTTAACATGTTCCTTGGCACACAGCTCAAGGTACATGATCACTCCTCATCCTACAAAACCATTCCGAGGCGTAGGTTCCATCTAAAATCTGTCTTGAATTTGTAACCTGAACTGGGTAGTGAGCAACATATCTGCCAGCTGGCCTCAGCCCCTGCACCCTACCTAAGTTTATCCCCTCCCTGCTGGATCTGGGACCACTTCTTCTCACCTCCACCCCATCACTCTCCTCTCTTAAGAACAGTCAATGATTATCTCAGCGATAAATTACACATTCCTCCCTCGACATTTATGGCCCTTCATTGAGCCAATCTGTACCCCTTCCATTTCATTTGATCCACTCCACATCCCTCTACTTCATGTGCCCTAAATCTCAGCCGAAGCTGATCTCAAAACTCTTCTCTAAATCCGACATTCTAGTTCTTGCCTCTTTTCACCCCCATCCCCGAAGGGCCCTCCTTCTACAAACCCATCTCTCAGAATCTTTCTTTTCACTCTAGATTAAATTAAAAGGTCAAATTTTACATCCTTCATGAAGCTTTCCCAATCATCAAGACATTCTCGTCTTCCAATCACCGTATATTTATAGCTAGTAAGACCCTGACTAGAACTAAGAACTGATGGTGTTTGGCATTTATCTGGCACCTTATCATTTACAAAACCCTCTATAGATATTCTCTCATTTGACACTCATGATAATCCAGTGCCAAGTTGAATCCTATAAGGGGGATTATTTCACTTGTATAGAGCCAAAAATGAAGGTTTAGGGAGATCAGAGGGTTTGGCCAAAGTCATACAGCAAGAGAGGTGAGATTTGAATGAGTCAGCATGCATTTATTAAGCACTTACGATGTGCCAGGTACTGTGCTAAATGCTGAAGAAACAAAGACAAAAAAAAAAAAAAAAACCAAGAGCCCTGCCCTGAAAGAGCTTACATTCTAATGGTTGGGGATGGGGTAGGATTTATTCACTCCTAGCTACAAGACCTCAAGATCAGAACAACTCCATCTTCATAATAGATACTTCCAGGTAATGAGGATTGGGCTAAAAGACAAATAATCCCTCTGCAGGGATTGGCCATTTCATAGATGATAAAATGAGGAACAAGAGTGAAACAAGTAGGAGCCAAGGATTATGGAGTCCCTGATCAGTCAGTCAGGCTCAGTTTGGCTTGGACCCATCCATTAAGTGTTTGAATTATTGCAATGTTCTTTCCCTAGTGTATAGTCACAGAGTATTATAGATGTGTGTGTGTTTGTGTTTGTGTGTGTGTGTGTGTGTGTGTGTGTGAAAGAGAAAGAGAGAGAGTGAGAGAGAGAGAGAGAAGAAAGAGAGAAGAGAGAGAGAGGAGAGAGAAAAGAGAGAGTAAGAGAGAGAGAAAGAGAGGAGAGAGAGAAAGAAGAGAGAGAGAGAGAAACAGAGAGAGAGAGAAAAAAAAACAGAGACAGAGATACATGAATGCAAAAACAGTTTCTTTACATCTACTCTCCATTCTTTTCCATCTCTCTCCATTAATTCCATCTCGTTTTGTTCTGTTCTGCTGTGCTCTGTTTTGTGCAATCTTCTTAAAAAGGCAATTGTTAAAGTATCATGTGGGATAGAGGGAGTACCATGCCCTAGGCTAGAAACTGGGGTTACACAGACAAAATAAAGCTACCACTTTCAAGCTTATGTGGGACGGGGATGAGAAGGAATTTGGAGAGGGACACTAAATTACACATAAATTCCCTAACAGTTATTTAAATGGGCATCACAAGGGCCAGACACCTAAAATAAATGGGCAACTAAGAGAAATACATAAAGGCAAAAGCCATTTCCCACCAGATAAATAGTCAAGAGAGATTAACAAATCATATGAAAGAATGATCCAACAAAATAATCACTAATAAAAGAGAAATATAAATCAAGACAACCTCCACCCAACAAACTGGAAATAATGCCAAAAGATGGGGATAATCAGTGTTGGAGGCACACAAGTTCAGTGCTGGTGGAGCTATGAATTGGCCCAGCCGCTCTGGGGAGCAATTTGGAACTGTGTTCCGCCCCACCCATTCCTGTCTAAAAAAACTGCTCAATATGTACATTTTACTCTTTGATCCAGAGATTCCCCTGCTATGCACAAACTCTTAGAAGATCAATGGTAAGAAGAAGAGCCATATCCACATCCAAATATTAATAATAACATAACTTTTGTAGGATCAAAGAACTGGAAATTTAACAGTCGATGCTCATCTGGAGAGGAATGACTAAATAACTACAATACACAGACATCATAATCATTGCCAATATTATGTAATACTGACTACGTGCTACACACTGGGCTAACTACATTACAATTATTATGGATCAGAGATATAGATATCATAGAGCTAAAAGGAGTCTCATCTCAGAAATCATCGAGTCCAATATAACCTTCCTTTACAGAAAACTGAGACCCAGAAGGAGGAAATTACTTGCCCAAGTACTGAAAAGGCTAAACAAATTTCTTGACATGAAATTCAGCACACTTTCTACCACACCAAACTATCTGGCTTCTAATCTAACTACTCCCCATAGATTTCAAATGAAGAAACTGAGACCCAGAGAGATGAGGGTCCCACCTTTAGGACGTGGCAGACACAGCTGCGATGTGAAACCAGGTCTTGTTCCCTGCCAGTCCAGTTCTCTCTACACAAACCCCCCGCTCCATATATTTAGGGAACAGCAGGATGTACATGGGAAACGTAATGACAACAAAAAGCACTTAAAGTGTTATAAATTTCACAAGCCAGCTTCCCCCGTGCTGTCAATCGGAACAGCTTTGGGGATGGAGAGCTTAGTTTGCTGAATTTCCATCTAAATCACTGCCCATGTCACTGATTGCCACTTACTCAATCTGGAGTGTTTGAATACACAATTTCGCAAGATCTGGGGCAAGCCATAAGTCAAAATGGACACTTACCAGTCCCTGTGCCCCGCTCGGCCCCGAGGCTCCGTGATGTGCTGAAACCCTAACATCTATAAGAAAGAAATTATCAATGTGAAGCTAACATGGGCCTTGATTTGCAGACATCCTCCAAACTCACCTTTTGCAAGTGTATTTCACAGTAAACTTGCGGTAATTATTCTGGATGGGGAGACGTGGTTTAGCTGAACTATTTCTTTCGATGCATGTTGAATGCGATTGTCCCCTAAGGATTCCCCAAGTCCCACATGTGTGAGTTATTATGTAAAAATTACCCTTGGGTGGAGAAAAATAGAATGGGAAACTGCCATCTCTGTGCTCTTCCAGCGACGCCCCCCTCCCTTTCAAAGTCTTTGTTCACACAGGATGCAGTCTTCCAACCAAGTTACAAAGAGTGAGAACAGGGATACAGATAAATGCCTCTAGGCAATTAATCTGCAGTTATTCCTGGTGAATTTATTGTTTTTTCTTTTAAAATTACTTTCTCTCTTCTTTAAGAATCTTTTTTGCTACACTTTGTTTTCCTATCACCTTCATTTCCAAATATGCTCCCTTTTGCTAAAGAATAAATCATCCTGTGAAGGAGACAGACTGTGAAAGAGACAATGAAGACTTTAGATTCTATTCCTGACTATCCTCTTGGTGACTATCCTGTTGAAAGCAAGGCCCTTCCGGAGGACCTCCAGAAAGCTAGCCCGAACATTACATGATTTGATTTTTACTGTGCAGCATGATATTTGTAGAAATATGTATAGAAGAATTGCACATTTTTAACATATATTGGATTATCTGCCATCTAGGGCAATGGGGCAGGGGAAGTAAGAGAGAAAAAAAATTTGGAACACAAGGTTTTGCAAAAGTGAATGTTGAAAACTATCTATGCATATGGATTTTTTGAAGATAAAAAGCTTTAATAAAAATATAAATAAATAAAGCATTAGTGGAAACAGAAGAAAATGTTTAGCCCTAGTCTTTGTCAGTTTAGAAATTGTTGTTCGTAGCATTTACACTCTTTTTGTTATTGCTTGTTTGCATTTTATTTTGTTTCTCTTTTTTTGCTGTTTTGATTTGATTTTTCTTGTGAAGATAAATATATATATATATTGTATGCACATATTGGATTTAACATTTATACCATGTTTAACATATATTTGACTACTTGTCATCTACAGGAGGGTGTGAGGGAAGGGGGGATTAGTAAATTGAAACATAAGGTTTTGCAAGGGCTAATGCTAAAGGATTTTCCAAGCATATGTTTTGAAAAATAAAAAGCTTTAATAAAGGAAAAAAAAATTTAAAAAAAGAGTAAATCATCACTTTAAGAAAAGAGCAGATTAGTGAAAATCATTAATGTATCAATGAAGTGGGACAGTATATGCAGTTTTCCATACCTATAGCCTCTCACTTTTCTGTTAGGAAAGGAAAAGGAAAAGAAAAGGAAAGGAAAGGTAAAGGGAAAGAGAAAGGGAAAGGGAAAGGAAAGGAAAGGAAAGGGAAAGGAAAGGGAAGGGAAGGAAAGGGAAAGGGAAGGGAAGGAAAGGGAAAGGGAAGGGAAGGAAAGGGAAGAGAAGGGAAGGAAAGGGAAAGGAAGGGAAGGGAAGGAAAGGGAAAAGAAGAGAAGGGAAGGGAAGGGAAGGGAAAGGAAGGGAAGGGAAGGAGTTTCAAGCACTGAGATTGAAGTTCCATGCTCTCTCTGAGTGGGTTGCCACAATAGCTTCAAACTTTTATTATTTGCTACTGGGGAGAGAAACACAAAATGGACACAGCCTCTGTTAAAAAGTATAAGGGGATAGAAATAATTTAAAGCTAGCTAGATAGAGAGATAAACAGGGAGATAGGTTGGGAGATAAACAGACAGATGGATAGAAACATACACAGGTTGGTAGATAGAGATGAAGAGATGGATGGATATGTGTGTGTGGGTATGTGTGTGCATGCATGTGTGTATACATATATAAATATATAGATAATATATACACAAATATGTTGTATCTATATGTTGTATACACACGTGTGTGTGTGTGTGTGTGTGTGTGTGTGTGTGTGTGTGTGTGTGTGTAAGTACACACATGCCCCATCCCCCTCCCAGGCAATTTTTGGTAGTGGAACCCAAAGAATGGGAAGATTCAGGGAAAGTCTCTTGGAGGAGTGGCTGTGAAGAGGGCCGAACACTTCAACAGCAAAAGCTTGGAAGGAGGGCATTTAGAGGCAGCACGCTGGAAAGGTCTCCATTTTCCTGTTACAAACCTATGATCCAGGCCCAGGGGATACAGCCTGGGCAAAGGTATGGCGGTAGGAGAGCACAAAATGGGAATCTCAAGTGGTTTGACTTGACCACAGAATACACGAGAGAGCGGTGACTGACGAGTCAGGAAAGATCAGTAAGAACCTCAGGGAAGAGTTGAGAAAGAGCTCCTAGTGAAGGTTTCTTCTTTACCTGGTCATGTATTGATGGACCGTGCCCAAAAGTAAGAAATGGAACTCTATGGGCAATCGACCAGCCAGAGAGCATTTATTAAGCACCCACTGTGTTCCAGGCACCTGCCAAGCACTTTACAAATATTTTCTCATTTGATTCTTACAACATTCCTGGAAGACACTGTTCTCTTCATGTACAATTAAGGAAACTAAGGCAGTCAGAGGTCATGAGACTTGCCTAGAGTCAAAGAGCCAGCATGTGTCTGAGTAATCTAGAGGTAATTGGAGGCCAGGAACTGAACATAAAAATACTCGTGTTCATTCTGATCAATTTGAGGATCTGGGAGGAGTGAGAATGAGGCTGGACCTCTGATTTTGTCAGCACAGAAAACTCCCAGTATGGAAATCCCTTCCACCAACACGAACTGGCAACTGGTCTTGGAGAGCTGCCCCCAACACTTAGAAATCGAGCAGCCCATCCAGGATCAGTCACTGTGTCTCTGATCAAACCCAATCTTTTAGGTTTCGAAGCTGTATGAGAAGGTCATCTCTGTCTCTGGTGCCCATGATGTGACTTCTGCCACGTCTATTTGGGCAGAAGCTTGGTGTTTGGTACTTCTAAGGGAAGTCCCGAGGGCCGGGCCCAGTCCAGGGCAAGCATCAGCCCACACACGTCTATGCCAGGGTCTGGCTACTCGAGGAATGGCTCATCACATTTTTTCAAAGCCTTTTTTTAGCTTCTGCATTCAGGTACTGAATCATCCCATTTGACAGTCCCCATCTCCTAGCCCACTGCCTCCATCACAGTCCAGACTAACCATAAAGACGGTCAGCTGAATGGAGTGAGAATAAGCAGAGAAAAGGGGCTTGTAACAGGAAGCCACTGAAGGCTTCCAGGTAGGTAATAAGAACAACCGTTATTATTTTTGTTATCATTGTTGTTATTGTTACAATGACGAGAACAATAGCCAAACATTTATCTGGTGTTTAAAGTTTGCAAAACACTATACATACACTAAGTCATTTGAAAATATCTGTGGTTAACTAGACCTGTACCCCAAGGAGATCAAAGAAAAGAGAAAAGGACCTATTTGTACAAAAATAATTACAGCAGCTCTTTTTGTGGTGGCAAAGAATTGGAAATTGAGTAGATGCCCATCAATTAGTGAGCAGTTAAACAAATCGTGGCGTATAATTGTGATAGAGTATTATTGCGCGATAAGAAATGAGAAGCAGAGCATCAGCCCTGAAGTCAGGAAGACCTGAGTTCAAATCTGACCTCAGACACTTAATACTTCCTAACTATGTGACTCTGGGCAAGTCACTTAACCCCAACTGCCTCAGGAAAAAGAAAGGGAAAGGGAAAAAGAAAGGGAAAAGGAAAGGGGGAAGTGGGAAGGGAGAAGGGGGAAGGGGGAAAAGAAAAGGAGGAAAGGGGGAAGGGAGAAAAGAAAGGGAAAAGGGGGAAGGGGGAAAGAAGAAGGGGAAAGGGGGAAGAGGAAAGAAGGAAAGGGGAAAGAAAGGGAAGGGAAGGAGAAAGGAAAAGGAAAAGCAAAAGAAAAAGGAAAAGGAAAGGAAAGGAAAGGAAAAAGAAAGGACAAGCAGGATGTTCTCAAAACCTGGAAAGACTTATATGAACTGATGCTGAGCGAAGTGAACAGAACCAGTAGAGCATTGTACACAGTAACAGCAACATTATGCAATGATCAATTCTTAGTTCTTCTCAGCAATACAAAGATCTAAGACAATTCCAAAAGACTCAGGGTGAAAAATATCGGCCCCTTCAGAGAAAGAACGGATGAACTCTGAGTGCAAAGTGAAGCATAAGTCTCTTACTTTATTTTTCTTGCCTTTTTTTTGCAAGGGGATTAATATGGAAATATGTTTTGCATGATTTCACATGTATAATTGATGTCATATTGCTTGCCTTCTCACTGGGTGGGGAAGGGGCTAGAGAGAAGGAGAGAATTTATAATTCAACATTTTAAAAAATGAATGTTAAGACTAATGTGGAAATATGTTTAATATGATTGCATATGTATAACTTATATCGTATTGCTTGCCAGCTAGGAGAGGGGGAAGGGAAAAGAGGGAGGGAGAAAAATGGAATTCAAAATCTTATAAAAATAAATGTTGAAAACTACCTTTACATGGAACTGGAAAAAATAAAATAGTGTTTAAAAATTTAAAAATGAATGTTAAAAACTACAAGTTTTAAAAGGCATTTGGGGGAGTAGGGAGAGACCTATGGCTTAGGAATACCATCTCAACAGCTGTGGGGAAGATGGATTGGAAAAGAATAACCAATGGGATAGGCCCAGTGATCTTTTACAAAGGAATAGACATTGGAAATATGATTTCCTTGGCACGAGGCGCTCTTGGGTAAAAGGACTCCCTTTGCCAATGAAAATCAGCACTTTCTCTACAACTTTATTTAGTTCTCCAGAGAACAGCTTTGCACAGGATCACACAACTAGCCTGTGTGAGAAAGACTGGAACCCAAGTGTTCTTAGCTTCGAAGTCAGCTAGATTCTGTCCACTGTACCACGCTGTCTCTTAGATTAATTGTTAATAAAGATGATATTACATATTGAGAACCATGAGATTCCCATGAAGCCAAACGAAGAAGACGGGAAGACTGTTTTCACGGGAGCCTCTCTCCTGGCCCCCCATTTGTTACCGAGAACTATCACTCCTTTGCTCTATAGCAATGATGATTTCATTTTACAAATATGTGGCTTTTTCCAACTTAAACATTTACTTCTACCGTGGTAGCAGAAGGTTCACTGATGGGGTGCAACCTGAAAGCCGTACAGAAAGAATCCTGAGCCCGATTCTCCCTCTGGGAAGGGGAATTCAGCAGCAGATTAGCCAGAGCCCGATCAAGGGGAGACCTTTGATTTCCACAGAAATAGGCAGTGTTTGCACGGAGAGGTCTACACCCATGGGGGCCCAACCTGGGATTAAGTCACAAATCCTCAGGAAAAAGTGGAGGCCTCTTCTCACAAGAAATATGCAGGGCTGTGCATATTTGGAAAAGCAAGTTCTACTTTAAGAGGAGGAGAGAAAGGGGGGGACGCCCTATATAACCATGTTATTTACAACAACATGGATTTTGTTTTTAATCATCATTTATAAAATCCATGACCCGGCATGCTTTGAAAAACTTGTCAATTTATGAGCTACGATAGCAAAAAGAAAATGTAAACTGTCTTCCAAGTGTGTAGAAAATTATTTTAAATTAATAATTTTAGAATTATAATTTTTATTTATTTTTATTATAGGTTACTATATTATTAACTACTTATTTATAATAATAAAAATGATTTTAAATTAAGATGTCCTTGGATTGCCTATATGGGGACATTTATAACAAACAAGAACCAAAACCAAAGCCTAGTTTCTGAGTCTTAAACTACACAATGAAAACAAGGGATAAATAAATCTCTCCATTAAAAAAAAAAGAGGCTTGTTCACTTTACCCAACTATCTATAGATTTAGGAGATGGAGACTTGTGCCCTTGTGACAGCAAGAAAGCAATGAAGCTAGACCATAACCCATGAGGACTTAGGACAAGAGACGGTCAGGTAGGAAAACCATTAAATGCCCAACAAAGAATTTCATCTTACATTCATCACAGAGATGATAGAGATCCACGGCGCCTCCCGAGCAGGGAGTGATGGGGCCAGATCTAAAAATCACCTTGGCGGCTGAGTGGAAGATGGATGGGGGTGGGGTGGGATGAAGGCTACCTCAGTAGCTAGGGCAACACCTTAGAAGGTGGGGAAAGCTTCTCTCCCCGGATGGGAGAGAAGGGAAGGTCTGCGCAAGAAACGTGAAGGTAAAAACAAACCAAGGAAGGTGTCAATAGGTTGCACCTATGGGGGCAGGGGAGGCAGGGGAGGTGAGAAAGGCCCCAGAGATCGAGGCCTTGGGTAACCCGGGGTTGATGTGGACCCGGGAGCTTGAGCGTGGCCGTGCTTGCTGTGAACAATCTCGCCTCCTTCACAGCGTACGTTCTTGGTGAACCTTGCGAAATCCCTAATGAAGTACATATTTTGCTGAAAGCCACGCATTCTTGCGGCTGATGTCATTAGTTACAGCTCCTCGCCTCGCCTATTTGCCCTCCAAGAAGGGCAGCAGAGACCCGGAGAGGGGAACACTCCGATGGCACAAAGCTGGGCCTCAGGTTGGACAGATGGCAACTGGGAAAACCCAGGTTTTCCTTCTGGCAGGCCCCATCCTTCTCTGGAAAGTCTAGGCCCGTGTGTGCATTCTTGCTTGTTTTCTAACCAATCACGCTCTGGTTTAACTGCTCACGGAGAAGAAACTTTACAGCCCCCCAGGACCCGATCATCGGGAAACGGAAGCATGCGAGAGCCCACTTTTGTTTTCAGGCAATAAATTCAATAGAATTCTGCAGACACCAAACAAAAAACTGGCCTGGAATATTGGCTTTTACATCTCTTCAGATGTTAGTTCATTAACTCAATCGACTGCCCAGGGAAAACTTTTGCCAAAAACTACAAAGTTTCCCATGTGGTCTTCGAAAGGCCTTGTTTATTCAGAGAACCATTTCTGAAGCATGAAAAAAAAAAATGCATCCAATTTCACTAATGAAAATGAAGTCTGAAGAGTGCTTCGTAAATTGGACAGCGCTGTAACGACCTGGGTTATTATTGAGGAGCAACAAGAGAGGCGGCCCAGAAAACAGAGCTGGGTTCAAATTCTAGCTCCCGGACCTACTATGTAGTCTCAGATGAGTCCCCATCTGAATGGAAGTCAGCTTCCATTACCCCATTTGTGTGTAATGTGGGGGCTGATGCCTCCCCTAAATGGAGGAGACTGGGGAAGCAGCTTCCGCCTGGCTCCCTGACTGGGACCAGGCACAGACAGGCTGCAACTGGTTCTGGTCTGCTAACCGCATGATGGATGGCTGGATTTGTGAATGGGCAAGGCTCCAGAACCGGGCTCCATTTGAGAGGCAGGAGGGAGTCGGGGCCAATCCTTTGGTCAGTCTTTTTTTTCCCCTTCCAGGCTGAGTGTTTGATGCTGTAAAAGGAGAGGCCTCGAGCAATCCTAACTCAAAAATGACTCGGGCACGGTCTCCGTTCTTTGCCTCTGCATTTATTCTGTCCTGTTTTAGGGGAGGAGGATCTGAGATGCCCATGACCTTGTCAGCCAAGAAATGCTGGGAGATCCAGGAATTACGGCCACCATGTGAAGCATCAGGTCCCAGGAATGACCGTGTGGCTCCAGACCAACAGTGGCCGAGATGCAAACTCATCCAGAGGGTTCATACTATTGGGGTTATACCCGGCAGAAAGTTCACTGAGTAGAGGCTTACTCCATCGGGTACTAGGGGAAATATTTGCAATTTCTGCTTTTGCACTCTTTTGTTAGTAAATGTCCCTTTGCATTAACTAATTGTTAGATAGATGTTAATATAATTGTTAAATACATGTTTAATAAAACTGGAGCGCTAAGTCCTGGTGATTAATAATGAAGGGGAACACCCGCATGGGGGTCCAAGACAAGAGATGACCCTAACATCCCAAGGTTCCCCTAGGACTCTGTGGGGTGACATAGCCAGCTGTGCTCTAGGAAGGTGAATCAGAGCATAAAAGAGAGATGATCGTTGCTATTTGTCTATCTACCTCAGAGAACAATTCTGAGGGAAAATGTATATTGTAAACCTGTCAAAATGAGACTTAGTGATATTTTACATCAAAGAGAAAAATCCGCACGGGTCAGGAAGCTGAATTCAGACATGGAAACCGCCAAGAACAGCTACGAAACTGTGGTTCTGTTCTCCAAGTGACTGAGAATTAATTAATAATTTTGTGCCAAAATTATCAACCAGGGACTTGATGTCATGCTGATGAGCTCCTGAAAGGATCAAGGCTGTTTTTGCAGCGAAAGAGGAATAAATGATAGTTGTCACCAAGTGTTTGAAGGCTTGACACGGGGAAGAAGGATTATGAGCTTTGTTCTACTTAACCCCAAAGGGTAGAGCCAGAAACAAATGATGGATTAACACATGTTTGATGTTAGGGGGAAATCAAATTCTAATTATTCATCCCACCCTCAAGTAAAGCGGGCTCCCTCGAGGTGAAGGATATGTCTTCTCTGAATAGAGCCCTTCAAGCAAAGGCTGGTTCAGCCCTGCTCGAGCACAGGTCTAAGTCCCCTAGGAATCATCCCAACACTGAAACTCTGTGATCATCACTATCTTTCTTAAGTGCCTCTCAAAGCATAATAATAATATCTTATCAAGTATTTGCATGATGATAATAACCTTTTAAAGTTTGTATCGTATTTTATTTGTTCCTTGCAAAAACGGAGGTAGAAGACATTATTATACCCATTTTACAGATGAGGGAAACTGAAGCTGAAACATATAGATGATTTGTCCAATAAACCTAATAAGTTTCAGAGGCAGGATTCAAATCTAGGTTTTCCTGAATAATTTTGGCACTCTAACCATTTATACCCCCCTTATTCTCTTAGTATAACATATAAAAACATCCATTTCCTTTTTTTTCCTCCTCAATATCTAAAGTAGATTTGAGAATTATTTATGCAAAATCCACATTGCACCCCTGAGCATATTCAGCTATTTTAAACCATATTTCTGATGGTTCAGGAAAAGTGAGAATGGGCTCCTTGGTCACTAGTCCAGTCTCTAAAGCAGCCCTTCCTTTTTTATGATTTACAAGCATCTCTAGGAGTTGAGGAAAACAATGGCTAAAGTAGAGAGGCCCACAGCTACCCAATGGGGCTCAATCTACTTTTAGATGGCTTTGGTTGTTCACTGCCTTTATAGAAAGCCTAATTGGCCATTTTGGGCAACAGAAAACCATGGATCATCATGCTGGGAACCCAATAGGCCTTTATATACTTGGACAAGGCCATCATGTCTTTCCTCCTCCGGGCTCAACCAACTCAACAGATACTTAAATGGAGCCTTATAAGGTTTGGCTTGAAGGCCTTTCCCATTCTTAGAGGCTTTCCAGTTTATCAACGTCCTCTCTAAAACAGGGTGCCCCCGGACCGAACATAACATTCTAGATATAGCCTAACCAAGGCAGAAGCTACAGGGCCATTACCACCTCCTTCTTTGGATAAGCTCTGCCCCTTTTAATGCTGCACAAGGGAGCAGGAGCCAACTGGCTGCCATGTCTTCTAGTTGACTCATTCAACTAAGTGAGTCTCTTAAAGCCCCAGATGTATTTCCAGAGAAGGCGCTAATGACTCTTATTCCATCTTATACTTGTGAAATCTGTGTTTGGAACTCAAGTGAGAGACGTTTAACTTTATTAAATTCTAGCTTATAAGAATCCATCCTGTAATGGGCTGAAGCTCTTGATGCTCTGAGGTCCCTCTTAGCACTTGAGGCTAATTAGCAATTGGACAATACTCTATTAAGATATGCTTGGAGAAAGAATGGCCCCGCCCACTCTCTGTGCAAGTTGATGTGCTGTATAGGAGATTGCGTAGAGGATTTGGTGGGTGGAGCGGGAAAGCCAGAGGCACTGCTGGCCAGGTTCCTGTCCTGATTGCTCTCACTTCCTATCACCATTCCCCTTCACCTCTGCAAAGAATAAAGATCAAGGATTTTCCCTTATTCTGACTCTGGCTGATTTTAATATACTCTGGGTGCTGAACGTGGCCATCACACATCCCATGAGTTTTCTGAGCTCATTTTGGATCCTGCTTGGATCTGCCAGTATGTTATACAGCCCTTCCAATTCTTTATCAGCTCCCATTTTGATAAGCCTGTCCTTGATGCCTTTATCCAACAAAATACTGAACAGTATCTATTGATACTTCATAAGACACCTTCATCTCTTGGCTTTACTTGAGACTGATAGATAATAGCTGTTACATGTTCCATAAAAAGCCTAAAATTTCATCACCTTGAGCTCAAACTTCACATTTCTACACAGCCGGGTCCTCAGAAGACAGGTGGACAGTATATGAACCACCTTTACTTGAAGTCTTTTCAGCTAAGATGTGAGAAAACTTGGATGTTCCTTACATGGCCTTAGAAACATTAGGTCACATCCACACCATAAGAAGTGTCAGAACAGGAACTGGGTCATTTGACAGAAACTGGATCATTTGATAGATGAGGAGCTTGAGACTCAGAGAGATTAAGTAGCCCACCCAATATCTCACAGCCGGCGGTGCGAACATATTGTGCAGCTGTGCAGACTTCTGCCATCTTTCTCCCTTTAGAACATACTTCTTGGATGCCTTCTAGTTTATCAATGTCCTTCCTAAAACATGGTGTCTCCAACCTGAAAATAACATTCTAGATGTAGCCTAACCAGGGCAGAAGCCAAAGGGACATTATATGGAATTTTTTAAAATATGTAAATAATAGCTAAGAAATTAGGACTTGTTGGACAATAGTTTTCTCATCTGTTCAGTCTCTGTTACATAAAGATAGAAGCCGTTCAACAAGGTACAGAGGCCAAAACACCAATGGACTTGGAATTGGAAGCCCTGGGTTCAAATTCTGTCCTCTGATATGGATTAGCTGAGTTCCTGTAAGGGGTCACTTCCCTTTCAGTGATGGTTTCCACATCCATAACAGGGATAAGGACTAAACCATGAAGTCACTTGTAGAGAGAGCTCCCAGGAGAGTAGAGTTCCTTCACTTGTGAAGATCAACACCTTCTTGGCATCTAATCGCCTTCAAGAACTGTCTGGCACTCTGTAAGAGCTGTTAAGGACTCAGCCAGGATTCCCTAACCAGGGTGTGCTAGAAACAGAACTGGGATCATGGTCTTTCTGTCTCCAAGGCCAGTTCTCTCTGCTAAGCTTCCCCCAGTATCAGTTAGTCAAAAAACATTTCATTCTAGTGATCCTCTCCAGCTTATCTTTTCTGAGTCTTTTAAGAGTTGCCTCTGCCAATAGACCTGAGCTTCTTGAAAGCAGCAAGTTTCTTTGTATTCCTCAAGCTTAGAATATGGCATACAGTAGATGCTTAATAAATGTTTATGAACTGACCGACTATTGAACCCTTAGTTGGGCACTGAGCTAAGCATGAAGGATGCAAAGAAAGGTAGAAATATGGTCTCTACCATCAAGGGAAAACACAAGGCAAAGTTACTTCAAGAGGACACTTGTGAAAAAAAATGGCAAAATCATGAAAATTCCTTTCTGAACATTGAAATGCTACTCAAATGTGAGCAATTTTTAATGTAGAATTTAATATGAATTGGAACCAAAGTTAAACACAGGTATCTCTACTTATCTACACCAGAACACATGGAATATCCTCTCTCCTAGCAAAATGTCTGGCCCACAGAAAGTACACCATAAATGCTTGTTCTATTGAGCCGAATTGGCTCTTCTTCCACCTCCATTATTTCATTACACACAGGGACCTGGGTGTTTTTTTGTGCTTTTTTGTCCCCAAATGTGCCAAAGTTGGCATTCTATGTGCTTGAGGATTCTGATTCACAAGCAAACATGCTTCTCCCTAAGAGGGATTTCTATTACCCATAAATAGAGCATAATTTACATCAATACCAACAACAAAGCAAAAACCTTTAAAATGGGATTTTTTAACAGCTTCATCAACCTTTGGATGGTTCCTTACTGAGCAAGGAGGTATACTGAACCACATTGGAGAGTCATATTTGAAAATGAAGGTCTTTAGAGAAATTATGAACAATACATCTCAATTTTCTATTATATCTGATTAAATCATGACACTGAATTGGCAAACAGAGGCAATAGTACTCACCTTCCTTACCTTGTGAAGACAAAAACGAGTCCTGATGATGGCATCATTGATGGGGTTAGGCTTTTGTGGCTTTGTTTTTGTTTTTCTCAGCACCATTTTGAAAATTACCCTTTATGAAATCACATTTTACACATGCTGGTTTTAAGAGAATGAGATTCAAAGTCTTGGAGTACTGAGTATCTTTGACCCAGTAATGGTGACATCCAAGAGCAAAACATTCTCTGACAAATTTTGAGAATTGATGAAGGAGCTTACCTGCAAGTGCTGGGAGTTATCTGTCATGTTATCTTCTCTCCTCCGAACTTCCTCCAATAACTGGGCATTCTTCTTTTTTTCCAGTTGTTGGTTGTGCTTAAGGTTGGCCACTTTCTTATTTTGATCCTTCATGTGTCTAAAAAAAAGTATAGGTGATCATGTGAATTCCAGGGTTGCCATAATGTATGAATATCACAAAACAGAGAACACTCTTTGTATTACTTTCAGAACTATATAGCAGAAATAGATGGGCCAGAATTTTAAAAACATACATTGTTAACTTCCTCTTAAAAGAATGGTTAAAAGCAGGTTCAATTAGTACCTTTGGATAAATACTACTGTTTGGACCAAATTGGCCACACGTTAACCTTTACACAAAAATATCTGGGTCCATATTTCATTGTTTTGGGACTTTCCTTCAACATATCTGCAGCTTAGTAGCTAAGTCCTAGAGTGCTGCTCGAGAACCAGAGATATGGGCTTATCAGCTCTGAAATCATGGATCTGTTATTATATACATGAGCAGCTCTGTAGCTCAGGAGATGAAGCACTGACCTCGTCAAATCTTGCCTCAGATGCTATCTAGTCGTGTTGCTCTAAGCAAGACTTAACCCCTGAATGGCTTAGTTTTCTCAGCTATAAAATGGGAAGAATATTAATAAAGCACGTTCTTCCCAAGATTGGTGTGAATATCAAATGGGGTTTATAAAGTACTTATTACAATGGAAAACATTAGGGGATTAATAAATAATAAAGGAGAAGAACAAAATTAGTCACTTTACTAGCTTCTTCCTTTCCCATTAGCTTTTCTTCCTCTTGAAATTTTTTGGATTTTCTTTGGGATATATTCTCTCTCCTTAATATGATATAATCTCATAAAGGGAAGGAAATCTGTAGTTTTAATACATGTATCCCCAACTTCTAGCATAGTGCTTTGTACACAGAGTAAAGACTAAAAATGATTTGATAAATGGAAGTGAATTCCAGATTCTAGTCCAGGTCTTTAGCTTCTAAATTAATTAATTAATCCATTGAGTCAAGAAAAACAGATCACAAGGAAGCGCCGAACACATCAAAATATAAAATTTCAGAGTTATAAAACAAATTAGTTAATGAGAATATTAAAGAAGGATAGTGACAATCCAGGTCATGTGGTTTGTGCAGAATGGGACACCAGTACCTCCATGTATGACTTGAGATATTTTATTCCTATGACAGCAACTTTAAACAACGTTGTTGTTTAACAACAATATTTTTAAAAACAGATCATATAAGCAAATTTAATTTAAAAATATTCACAGCACATAGAAGAAGGAAATTCTAAATGAAATATATTCAAATTGCAGATTTTCCTGAAATTGTGGTCTGTCCACCACCAGCTTCTTATATATAACATATTCATATTCAAAATCCATCAAAAGGATTATAGATCTAAATCTGGAAGAGACAAGAGAAAACCCTGAATATAACCTCCTCATTGTAGAGATATACACAAGACTTAGCTTTTTCTCAAAGTTACACAGATAGTAACTGTCAATTAAAAAAACAAAAGCAACAAAAATAAAATCTGTGTGATTGGAGGAAAAGGGTGGGATTTGAACCCAGATCTTGTGATTCCAAAATTTTTTCTCTGTAACACCACCTACGTAGGGAAAGTAGGCAATGGTTTATTGTTTGTTTGCTCACTTGATTTTTGTCCTGTTTTGTCATTCTTTGTAAGATTAGTCCTTGTAACAGAACCTGGCACAAAGTAGGTGCTTAATAAATGCTTATTTGGAAATAAGCATTCCAAAAACATCTTCTATTAGGGAGATAAAGAAGGAGAGGAACTAAACTGCACAGATTCGAGGCATAACCATTATGTCCTTGGTCCCAGAAAAGGGAGCACCCACATCAATGGAGTCTGGGGTTTGTTGGAGCACATGAATAGAAAAACATAAGCAGTCATGGAAGATCAACGAATGGAGCTGCCCCATAGGGTCGATAATTTTGCCAAAGGAATTAAGATAATAATTTTCCTTCTAAGAACTCAAAGACCTTCAAGAATAAAAAATAAAAAATAAACCCAATGTGCAACAACGTCATTGGCCCCTGCATCTGACCACAACTGCTCAAAGAAACCCAGAGCTCATAAATCAATCTCTTGGACCCATGGCTCCTCTTAATTATGACTCTATAAATGTACAAGGTATGGTATGTAGGGTCAACCAGAGAATTCTTTTAGGGTGATGTCTCAAAAGGAAAGAAGCACTGAGGGCCTCTTCCCAAATTCCTGCTCCTCCTATCTCAGCTACCAGAGGTGATAACTGGAGAGGGGAATCTCAAGGCTGAGCTACTCCCTAGGAAGCAAGGGCCTCTCTTTCCTTAAGATAGGATGTTTTTCTTCAAAGAAATGCCATATTAAAAGCCAAAGTCAAAAGATCTTAGCCACTATGGAGCCCATGCGGTGGAAGAACAAAAGTACACTGGAGTTTCTCTTTAACACAGCCCTCTGTCTCCTAAAGGCAGCCTCACAAACCAAGGACTATCGGCTTCCAAAATTCAGTAACCAAGAAGGAATTAACCTTCAATTAGGAAGCTGTACTACTGACCAGTGAAAACAGTCTATACTACAGTCCTTGGGCATGCAGAGTGATTATTTTCTGTAGCAAATGCTGCCAATTCAACTTGAAGACTGGCTAAGATTTCCATCGTTTTTAATGTATTTATTGGCACCGAAAGGTAACTTACTAAAACGTCCTCAGGCCCCATGTCAAAAGGCCTAGGGGTAAAGCCAAGATGTTGCTCCCATTTGCAAATCCCTGCTCCTCAGCTGCTCACTAACCTTTCTGTATAGAGTCCATTCTGCTGTCTATCCCTGACTTACCTCCTGGATATTCTACAGCTTTCCCTCATTATTCTAGGACCTGTTCTCTCTCCTGAATCTCATCCTCATCCCCTTCCTCTCTCTTTCCCCTCCTCCCTCTTGCCCACTCCCTGCCATTATTGGATAATTCAATCCAACAAACAGAATGTCTACTATAAGCAAGACACCATGATAGGGTCTGAAGACACAGAAATAAAATGTATTTCCTGCCCCCCCCACCAGTGACCTTACATTCTACTAGAAAATATTCAATCCGTTAAGTAAATAGGTGACATCTGGGACCATGGAGAAAAATACTACCCTATGTTCTAGGTATGTTGTGGGCCCTCTTCAAACTATAGCTCACAAGTCCCTACTGATGTGTTTACTTTTACTAGTCAACCAGAGATTATAGCTCATTTCCAGAAAAGGTATTAAAATAGTAGAGCAATAAAAGTAACAATACAACATGCTCCCCATAAATAGTGAGCTTATTCTTCAATAAATAACTATGCCATGAATGGGAAGAGTTGGCTTAAAGGGATCACATGTGGGGGATACACAAACGAGGAATGAAAGAGATAGGCTATCTCCGTAGAGGAAAGCACACATAGGGAATAAATGGGTTCAGTGTATATACAAGTCTGACTCACACCTTGTAACATAGTAGAGTTGCAACCATTATCTAATAATATCATTCTCCTGCCTTCTGCTACGTCCATTCCCTCACAAACATCAAATCTTAGTTGTTTCCCACTAAAAATCAAATCTCTAAGCCATCGATTTTTCCATTCTACAGAAGTACTCAAGATCAACAAAAATATTATTTTATCAGCTATTATTTGTTAGGAATATTGTGGTTGATAAGTACTTTCACTTCCCACTTGGACTAACCTATAGTTTTATCTATGATGCTACATTATCCACATCCCTGCTACTCTATCCATCATTGGCTGGGGGTGATATGGTTGGTAAGCCTCTCCCTGAAGGTAGAGACTATAAAACTCCTTAGATAGCTCTCTCATTCTGCGACTATGAAGCTCTTTCCTCAGACAGGCTGGGCATAAAATTTAGCAGTGTCCCTGGATAAGATCATATCTGCATAAATACTGAGCAGGACAGTGATCAGTGAGGAAAGTAGGGGGGATTTTAGGTAGTAAAGGTGAGGAAGGTCCTCCCTATTTCTTAGGCTGTGAATGTTACCAGAGAATGACAGAATCTCTTCCTAGTCCCAACTAGTTCATGTCTACCCATTTTCTCTTCTTTTACCAGATCATTAACATGCTTCCATCATAGCTTTTCAAACTTCTCTTCTCCAGGATCCAACTTCATCCCTTCTCCCCTTGCATGAGAATTGATCAAGAGATTGTCTTGCCTATTACATTATTGAGAACATGCAGGACATCTCAACTCTTAGTCTATTGCTATAAAGCTCACCTCTCCACCTTTCCTTGAACCTTAGGAAGAAAGCCTTCTAGCTAAAGACAACTTCCTTCAAATCAACCTTACTTCCATCCCCACCCTCCATGATCTTAATGCTTCAATATTTCATCTTCAATATCTTCCTCCATTCTGGTCCTTTCCCCTGAGCCTACAAATATACCCATGTTATAAATAAGGCAGACAGCAGATTAACCAACACACTAAAATGTATATTTAAGAATAGGTTGTAAGGAAACATCATTTCATAGCTGGAAGAGACATCAGCAACCATTCTTCCCCATGACATTCTTGAGAATATGGCTTCTCAGCTTGATGGCATCCAAGTTATTTCAAGTTAATCCATTCTACTTTGGGATAGTTGAGATTATCAGTAAGGAAGCTTTTCTGGTATTGCACCTAAATTTCCCTCTTTTCAAGTTTTACCCAATGCTCCCAATTTTGCAATTTGGGGATAAGCCCTTGTCATTCTTTGCAGTCTCATGTCCATCCAAGATCTCTTCATCTCCGGCCTAAACATCTCTCGTTCCTCCAACAGATCCTGATGTAGTAGGTGACTACGGGTGGACAGAGCTATTATAGATCCCTTTCATAGAATCTCCCACTGGAAGAAACCCGGGTGGTAATCTAATCCAAGGCACACTTGATATGGAGACTCCACCACAACATAGCTCATAAGTCATCAGCCAGCCTTTCCTCAAGCGAACATCCTATCCCAGACCCCATACCAACCCATTCCATTTTGGGGAAGCTCTAATTATCAGCAAATTTTTAAAGATGCAAAATCTAAATTTTTCTTAGTAGTTTCCAACCATTATTCCTAGTTCTTTGATAGCAATTGGATTGAATTGGTTGAATGCCAAGTTCATTTGATTCTCCTGTCTCAACCCCACTGATAATAATTATAATAGTAATTCACATTGATTTAGCACTCTAATAGTAGCAAAGCATTTTCAATACATGATCTGGTAAGAGCATAAATGGGGTCCAGATAATCTCATATGAAACTGAAAATTGTTGCTAAAGTCAGGATACATCCAAAGCAAGCCTAGTCACCCTTATATTACAGCTTTTTAAGACCTTGAAAATGGTTCTCTTCTTTCTCTCACCAAATCTCTTCTCCAGGATAAACATTTCCAGGGACCTTATCCAAACTCACTGAGATGCTCCAGCTCACCTCCCCCATTTTATAAACCGAAGAGGTTGTGACCCCAAGGACAAGTTATTTAAGTTTTCTAAGGCTCAATTTTCTCCTCTGTGAAATGGGGATAATAAGGTGGTAAAGGTAATAAACAGCAGATCTGAAATTCAAACCAGGGCCCTCTGCCTCTAAATCCATCAGTCATTCTCATCATCACCATCTCACCTTCATGTAGGTCTTCATGAATCCAAGCCCAGCAACAGATGGCTTGTACTACTGGGCAGCCATAACCTCCGCTGCCTCCCCGAAGCCGAGTTATTTGTAGACTTGTCTTATCCCTCTTAGAAGGCACTCCAAGAGTAAAACACTGTGTTTCCTTCATATTGGCCAACTTGAGAAATATCTAGCCGATTCCTTTGTATATGGTTGGAACTCCATAAACACAGCTCACATGGAGATCAATTGGTCACTTTTAATTCTTACACAGAATTGGGAGGGAATTGGCTGCCTCTCATCACAAAATATTACTTTATATGCATCATAAAATACTAAATTACCATAAAAAAGAACAGAACTCACTAAACCTGTTTGAGATAGCTGCCAACTTGTGAAGCGTCTTCCCTGGTAGCAGAGAATTAAATCTTTTGTCGTGAAGACCTTGGCTAGACCACAGTAATCCCCCTTTAAAAATATATATATAAGTACCCAGAAGCCTTTGGGAGAAGCTAAGGTTCCATACATTTCCATAATCACTGGTCTGAAAAAGACGGGAAAAGAAGACCTTGCCTTCTAAGAATTTCCTCAGCTGGCTTTGTGGAAATAGCTCTACCCTGAACATGGGAAGAAATCCTAGACCCTATATATCTTCCAGCTTGACTGGGCTGCCTGAGGAAAAAGAGCAAATAAGGTAGGAGAGCAATTGAATTGAATTGGTTGAATGCCAAATTCACTTGGTTCTCCTGTCTCAACCCCACTGATAATAACAAGAATAGTAATTCACATTGATTTAGCGCTCTCATATTAGCAAAGCATCTTCAATCCGTGATCCAGTAAGAGTTTAAATGCGGTCCAGGTAATCTCACATGAAACTGAAAATTGTTGCTAAAGCCAGGATACACCCAAATGCTTCCACACTCCAATGGACCCATGATCTCACTAGTGAGGACATTCTGTCCAACACTGCAGACCGCAGCCCACGACATGCGTCAACATGTCAAAGATCTGTGATTTCATCTGGGTAAGAACTCTCCTCCCCGCCCCCTTTACAGGGCGAAAATAATTAAGTAAAAGTGATGATCACTTAATTGGTATTTTCATATTACAATGAAATTTTTCCAGACTATCCATCTAAACAATGGCAAAACAATTACTCTTTACCTTCTCCTGGTTTCCTTCCACATAATTGGGATTTCTTTTTTACTTTTTTCACATCAAATTTATATTCTGCCAGAAGGGACTGAGGCAGTGTGTTTCTTCCCCATGAAGCTCACATCTCCTTCCCCATCATGCCAAAGTTCCTGAGGTTCTTTCAAAACCACTTTAACCATAGCAACTTATGTATATCATGATGGCGGAGCTCCCAGGAATAATTGACGCATCAAGCAAACTTTTTCCAAGTATGCTCCCCATGAAAACATATATCAACAATAAATATATATTCTTTATAACTTTAATATTACTCAATCTCCTTCTAAAACTCATTTCTATGAAGGAGAACAGCAAATAACAAATGGAAGGGGTGGAAGGGAGAGAAATTGGTGAAATATAGAGAATGGTCAAAATTATTCTAGATAACAAAAGTTTCTAGAACAGTGAACCTGAAGGAATTACCCAACAACTAGATGGGAAGAGAGTTCACAATCCAAATCTGAACTTCTACATCCATGATCCTTTGCTCCCTATCATTCTGCTTCTCAAACATAAACAAGCAACAAACTAAATTATAGGAAAGGGAGGAGAAAAGGAAGAAAATAAGAGAGGAGATTGGGGGGTGGGGGAGGTGTAAAATTCAAGAAACATTTTCTCTAACATTACAAATAATTTAGTATATTTATCATATGGCAATGAAATCTTGAATTAATTAAAAAAAAAAAGAATGCTGCTAAACAATGTTAACATGATGCTTGTATTCTACCATAAGATCATTCAAAGTCATTCACAGATCCTAAAGCCAGAACATGAAAAAACTTCTGTGGCCATATATTCCAACCTTCTCATATTTCAGATAAGGAAATTAAGGGGTAGGGTAGGGAGGAAAAGTTTTAAGTGACTTATCCAAGGTCACAAAGATACTAGTTATCAGTGGTTATAATTGAACCTACACCTACTGTGTGGTGGTCTACTTTATCATGCTAATCCCAGATTCCGGTGTTAGTCTCCAAATGGGCACTTGACTATTTTTCAAGGCACTTGGGGAAAAAATGGATGAGCATCTAAGAAGATAAGACTAATCCCTCCTTCACATGAAACACCTTCAAATGCTTAAATTCAGCTGTCTTTGCCTCTCTGGGTCTTTTCTTCAAGATAAACGTGTTCAATTTGTTTCCAGGTCCTCACATGGCATGGACCCATGATCTATTTCTATTCTGGGGGCAATCTTCTGGATATCTTCCAGCTTCTCAATGTTTTTCCTAAACTGTGGCTTACTATATGGAACACCGTGCTTCATGCGAGATCTTGGCCAGGAGTGAGGGCAATGGGACAATTGCTTCCTTATTCTTCAATACAACATTTTTCTCAATGATTCCAAGATTCCATGAAGCTTTTCTGGCTCTCAATGTCAATGTTGTTTCATGGCAAGATTGCCATCCACTAAAACCTCCAGATCGTTTTCAGATAAACAGAAATCTAGTCACGTCAATTCAGTCTTCTAGTTGTGAAGTTGTCTTTCTGAACCCATATTTAAGAGTTCACAGTGATTCTGCCTGAATTGCATCCAATTGTATTCATCACAATATTCTGACCTGTCAAGGTGCCTTTTGTATCCTAGTGTTTTGAACGCTGTATCATTCCACGAAATCCTAGTGAGCTTTCAGTCTATTTAAATCTCTTTTTCCAACGAACTGCTTTCCAATCCTATCTCCCACTATCTTGCCTGAGTGAAGACAGTTTTTTGAACTTAAATACGTCTTTACATTAATACCTCTTAAGTCTTATTCTATAAGAATCAAGCAAATGTTCTGGCCTTTCCAGCTCTCTTTGGGTGCTATCCACTACATTAGGGATTTCCTCCCAGGTTTCTGTCATTTCAAAATGTCATCAGCATTCCATAATCCACTGCCTGGGTTGCCATATCCAATACTCTGGGAATATTCCCATCCTGCAATCTATCCATTTAGACAGTGGGGGATTCACAGGATATTTTGGACCACCGTCACTCTTCCCTGGGATTCACACATATAATTCCCATGATTAACAAGAAGGACTGGCGCACCCAGCTGAGCAGCTGGTAATTGTGACTGTCTTTTCAGCCATGTCTGGTGCAAATGCAAGCAGATGTCATCACCACCATATTGGAGGTCTCTGGGAGGCTTTGTGCTGATAAGAATTTTTTTTTTGTAAATGCTGGTGATTTCTTCCCTCCCTGAGCCACACAAAGAATGCACATTGCTACATAGCAGGCTCTCTTCTCTATTGCCTCCAGTCTCTTGGGATGTGGGTGTACAGATAATTCCCTGATTATCAAGGAAACTGTTCTCCCCCTTCCCACACCCCTTCACTACAAATGGAGCCAAAATACAAGCAGGCTCCGATGCTGAGAACCTGAAAATTCTTAACACGTTACCTCACTAGCATTTCCTTGTTCTCCTGCTGATGGGAAAGGTCGGAGGAGCATTCCTAATATGTCCACAGACAATGACTTCCATCTTGCCTCTTCTTGATTTCATATTCTCATAGTGGAGCAACCTCTAAGCACAATTAGTACATTTCCCCTGTAAGAAACTACTGTTGGAAGCTCAGACAGGTTCCAGAAAGTAAAGAAGTGATTCAAAAGAGAGGAAAGACGAAAGGACAGAACTATGACAGATTCTACAGGATGAGCACCATTGTAGGACTTTCAATTCAAGCCCCATGAATTTGGTTTTTGTCTTTTTTTTTCCCACTGTATTTCAATAGAACTGATTTCCTTTGTAATCCTATTTAAACCATTATTCCAAGAAGGTTCTTTCCAGAGATTTTAAGAGAATTCCATTAGCCAGGATACTAAAAAGATGGAATACTAAAAAACAGATGAATGGAGAAGAAACTGGGGCTCAGAGACTCAGCAAATAAGAAAGCAGATTTGAAAGCTGAAACCATGGGTGGAAATCTGGTTTCTGACACTCACTCCCCATGGATTGGAGCTTGGCTTTCCATAGAAGCACAGACTGAAAGCTGGAAGGAGCCTCAGCCTCATCTTCTGCCCCTTCATTTCATAGTTGAGGAAAAAAAAAAGAAAAAAGAACTATTTTCTTGAAGTTCCACGGCAGAACCTGAGAACAGAACCCAGAGACACTGACCCCCAACCCAGTGTTCTGAGTTTCCTTGCTCAGCAGAGAACACAGTTCTTCAGGAAAGGTCCAATCTTCCCAGGCCTTCTTCCCAAGAAATGGAGATCTGCACACAGTACTTTTCTCCTAAGGGCTACTAACTACCCACTCCCTATCTGATATTTTCCAAGATGGTTTCCTCCATCCCTCTCCTTCCTAACACCCACCTGATCATGCTTCTGAAAGCACAGGAGGTTTCATTAGACAATGAATCCCTCTTTCAGCTTTTGTACTCACAGCTCTTAAAACTCTCAGGTGTTTCCCATGGAAGGGCAAAAGTTTCCTCCCAAAACTCTTTTTAAAGAAGGCTGACACGGTTAGCTAATTCTGCATTTCCCATCAGATGTAATGGTTTTGACACCATCAAGCCCCTAAGCCAACTACTTCCTTTTCCGCTTCCTTTTGTGTCTTGTCTCCCTCCCCCCTAATAGATTGGAAGCAACTTGAGGACAGGAATTGTCTCTTTCTTCCTTTTTTTTCTTTCAGCCCTTAGCACAATGCTGACATACAGTAGGTACTTAATAAATGTGTATTGTATTGTATTATATCATGTTCTTGTCCTGAGCTATATTAAAGTTTTCTTAAGTGAGTGCTATTGTTTTCTCTTAGTTTTGCTATCATCATAACTCATTTTATTTTACATATGATGGTGGAGGAACTCAAATCTTGATTCATTGAACTGACACTGAATACAAACTCCCAGTGTCTTTTATTTTGAATACAATATTATACTCAAATTATTTGATTGTAATTGAAAAAAAAAGTTAATGAATAGATCTAACCAAAAGAAAGATCAAGTATTAGTGATTTTCCAAGGCAGCACCAACACCCATTTTAAATGTGGCTAAAACATAATTTAAATGGCAGCATTTTGCTGATTATGAATAAGCTAAAGAGATCAGTCAGTAGCCAAAGTGAATATGAAATATTCTTATATCAGACACATCAGAAATGTCCCTAAATTCTTGCTTCTTCTGTGACAGGAATCTATCAGCAATCTCTTATTAATTTGATGTAACAGACTGGCCCAATATACCTGAGGAGGTCAAAGAAAGGAACAAGAGTCTACTATACACTAACATATTCACTGCGGGGAGCAAAGAACTGGAATCAAGTGGTGTCCATCAGTTGGGAAATAACTGAACAAATTTATGATGCACATCTTAAATGAAATATCTTGTGCCATTGAAAAAGATAAACGTGAGGAATTCAGAAAAACATAAGGAACTGTGCATAAATTGATAGGGAAATAAATAAAATCTAAAGAGATATAATTATATAGTGTAACTACAACAGCATAAATGGAAATATTGCCAAAGGGAGCTGAGTAGCAAATAATGAACCAATGATTTAGGAAGAAAAGGGATGAAACACAATCCTCCTTTTCTCAGCAGAGAAACAGGGTTTTACTATGAGGAGAGAACATTGGATATATTTGTCCCACATAGTAACTCTGTTTCTTATAAAAGTAGAAATAAAATTATTTTTAAATGTTGAAATATATTAGTTTTGTGGAAAGAAGGCTAGATTTGGAGATTAAAGATGAAGGAAACTGAGACAGGAAGATTTAAGTGACTTGCCCAAGGATTATACAGCTGGGAAATGTCTCAGGCTAAATTTGAACTCAGGCCTTCATGATTTAAGGTAACCATTGTGCTATGTAACTGAACATCTCTTGGCTTCCTCATCAGTAAAATTTGAAGAGTATCCTGCTCACCTCCCAAGACTTTTTTTGTGTTTCTATAAAATTGAGGACCTGGACTCAGTGACTTCCAACTCTAAATGTCAACTTCATGAATCAAATCAGGAGATGGATTTAAGTTGCAATGCAAATTTAAATCCTTTAGAAATGCTAACTACTTTTATTATTATTAATAAATCATGAATTTTGCCTGAAGGTGTGATAACTTTCTTCTACCTTTTTTCTTTTCCTTCTTCTTTCTACCTTTTTTCACCTCTTTTTTTCTTTTTAATTTATAATTTGATATGTATACTAGAATGGAAGGAACATGAGGATAGGAAATATTTTATTTTTATAATTGTCTTCTCAGTGTTTAATCCATAAGGAAGGAGGTGCTTAATAAATCTTCACTGATTGAACAAATTTGTGCTAATACTAAAATCAGACTATTTTTACAGTAACATAATTAGAGAAGGTAGAGGTAATGAGTATAAGGTAGGGGTGAGAAAGTTAGGGTAGAAAAGACAAGAATAAAAATTGTCTGTATGTATCTAAAATATGGATGAAAAAGGAAGAGAGAAGAGATAATATTCAGAAAAGCCATGTCAATAAAATCCCTGGTAAATAAACAGGTAGGAATTGAAGGAGGTGAGGATAAATGGGAAAGGAGGATAAATAGGTGGCAAAGAATAAAAGAATAAATATGGGGAAATGATTTCCAGGTTTTAAAAAATGCATTAAAAATTTCAACAATGTCAGCAGCAGGAAATTGTATGAAGGCACCATGCCAAATATGAAATGAAAAGCAGAAATGAAAATTAAGAAAGGATCGGATGGACTAAAATAATAAGGTGACCCAGGAAGTGCTTTTATATTATTGAAAGAAATGAACAAGCTGACTTTTTTTCCCCATTCAACAAGTAGGAATGATTATTAGTAACAATGTAGATGTATTTGACTTTATTAAGATACAATAAAGTACATATATAAAGTACAATAAAGTACACTTAAAATAAAATGACAGGTTGGAAAAATATTTGTGAGAAATACAAAAGATTATAAATAAATAGTGAATGGTCAAAGTACTTCAGTTGGCCATTTTTGATAAAAAAAAAATTGCTAATAATGACTGAAAAAATGCTCACTTTCAATAATAACCAAAAAGAATGAGTTAAAACACTCACCGAGTGAGTGACAAAATCATTTTGAGGGACCAAGTCAAATTGATCAGACTGGCAGAATATGTTAAGAGCATTAAAATTAAATGCTGGAAGGACAATGGGAACATATAAAACATACAAACAACTGTGTACAAATGAGTCATGTAGAAAATAAATTAGAGATGTTTCAGTGGGAAGCCACTGAAACTAAAGATTGGGGAGGATTTGAAGAAAGCAAGCTTTCAGTGAGACTCTAAAGAAAACAGCAAAGTTCTAAGAGAGATCAGGAGGGAAGGAATTGTCTAAATAAAACTTAGACACATTTCTCAGTATCCTATTTACCTAAGATGATTAGTTTAGGACCTTGGAAAGCACATTTTTATCTCATGTGTGAGGAAACTGAGGTCTAGGAAGATTCAGTGATTTGTTCTAGGATCATAGAATTAGAACTAGACCATCTAGTTCAGCTACTTTGCATGACAGTTGAGCTGAAATGCTAAGACTTGCCCAAGATTATTCATAAGTTCAGTGATACGGCATTGGAAATGACTATAGAGGCTACGTTTTCTAACTGTATTATTGGCTAGAGACTCTGGGATGTTAAATGACTTGGTATCACACTTCAAATAATGAAACACTACAATAGTATTAAGACCAACAATGATGAGGAATGAAACAGTGGAAGAATATATATGAAATCACTTGAAGTAACAAGAACACCAACTCCTATCATATGTAAAGAGAAGACATTATGAATGGACAATGATGGAAATTCCATTGGGATCTTATGGCAACTAGTGAAAGCTTATTGTGGTATTGTGCATTGTAATTAATTAAAATAAAAATAGCTATGAATGAATTTTGATTAATGACTTGATGTTTGATATATTTTATTTTACAAGTCTTAGTAATTCAAAATGTCATATAGATAAATACCAAATTAAAATTGAAGATTTTGTTTTTTTAAAAAATCAAGGTTAGATATCAAAGTACCACAAACTATCAAATTTCTAAGGTCATTCCAGTCCAATCCACACTTAAATTTAAGGATCCTCTCAACAAGATTACTGTCAAGAATCCTCTGGTTTCTTGTTAAGAACCTCAAGTGCTGGAAGCTCATTACCTCCCAAAGTAGCCAATCCCACTTTGGGAAAGCTCATACTATACATGCCTTAGTGCTGGTTGGTTCAGTTTGGGTTTCAAGCCTAAATTTATCTCTTTGCAACTTTGACCCACTGGTCCTGATTTTGTGTTCTAAGGCTAAAACAACTCACCAAGCAGGATGAAATTGTTCTTTCCAATTAATATGGTTAATGAATAGAAAGGAAGACTGCCTTGCCAAAGGCAGCCAAGTTGGTACCAAGTTGGTTGTTTTAAAACAGGTAGAGATTAACAGCAAATCCTCAGCTGACCAAGCCTCAGGTTCAAAAGCAATTTTAACAAAATCTGTATTAATGGAACTATTGAGGATTAGACAAATAAAGATTAATTAGTCCAAAGCCTGGAAAGGAAAGACTACTAGATTGGGAATAAAGGGACCTGGGCTCAAAGTCCAACTCTAATACTTGCTACTTTGGTGAGCAGAGATGGATTATAATGTGGGAGAAACTACAAGATCACCAGTGTGGCTGGACTTTAAAGTACATGGAGAGGAATAATGTATGAGGCTGGGAGGGCATGTGAGGATCACGGTGGGCCACGCTTTAAGTGACAAGTACAGGGTTTCCTATTTGATCAAAAATGTCAAATGTAGAGTTTGTTGAGTCTGTTGAGAAAGGGAGTTAGTTATGTAGTCAGACCTATACTCTAGAAGATCCCTGTGGTGGCTGTGAGAAAAATGAGGCAAAGAAACCCACTTAAACCTCTCACAAGAGTCTAGAGGAGAAGGACTGAACAAAGATGGTGACCCTATAAGTAGAAAAATAAGAACTTATATGAGAGATTACAGAAGGGGAATTGATAATGTTTGGAAAGCAATAGGATATGAAGAATGACTGTGAACAGACAAGAATGACCCTGAAGAAGCCTGGGCAAAAATGGGGATCTTCAACTAAGGGGTGGATTTGAAGGAAAAGAGAGAAGTTCTGATTTGGCTAGGTTGAAATTAAAATTTCTTTGGGATTTCTATATGAAATGTTGAAGAAGCAAATAGTAATGTGGGATTAGATAGATAGAGATTAGATAGATAGATAGGTAGATGGATGGATGCATGGATATGAAAATAATCTCCTCAGGGATGGATACTGAACCCTTTGCATTTCCAAGAGAGAGAACACAGAAAGGAGAGAAAAAAGTCCAACAAGAAAGTCTTGTCAACACTCATAGTTCAGTTGCGATACTTAAGAGAATATGGAAAACGAGGCTGAGAAGGAAAATCAGACAATTAGGAAGAAAAGCAAGAGGAACAGGGTCTTGAGAACTCCGAGAGGGGAGAGTGTAAGAAGGAAAGGGAGATTTTTTTCCTGCAGAGCAAACATCTCCCCTGAGTATGATCAACTTCAGGGGCTACACCATTGTACCCCAATATGACAATGATTGTAGTGACTATTCTTATGCCCACTTAGCCATTCTGCTAATACAAATCCAACAAGTTGTATTACTTAGCTTACATCTCTCTGTTTCTTCCATAAGGATAACATCAGGATGCCAGTTTGGCATAAGAGTCACCAAGCTCAAATCCCATCTCTAGGGGGAAATCCCTAGGTCATGTCACCTCTATAAAAATAGGAATAATGGGAACCATTGCCTCCACCCTCAGGATCTCTTTGAGTTACATATAAGGCCATATATGTGAAGCGTTCTGTGAAGTATGAAACACAAAATAAATGTCATGTCTCTGAAGCTTTTTGCTGTTGCCAAATTCTATCGACTGACCTGCCATTTCAATGGAGTAGGAAGCCCCCCAGCAAGGAAATTTCTCCACTAATGCAGAACCGCCACCGTTTGATAACATCATCTTAGAGGGTTACTTTGGCATTCAGATGTCAAGCAACTGCCCAGCCAGACTCACATAGCCAGCAAGTATCTGAAATGAGTTGAAGGCCCACATGTTCCTGGTTCCTGCAAGCCATTAAATAATGCTACTTATAAAAGGTATTGCTAAATGTCATACTAAAAAACAGGGAAATTAGGCTTGCAGCATTCTCCTGATCAATCCATCTAGGAATGCTATAAATGAAGGCTTAAGATTAGTCTAGATTAACCTGTTCTTGATGAAGCCATGATGGTTCTTAATGATCATCACTAGTATTTTTAAATGTGACTAACCATCCCTTTAATAGTATAACCCAATATTCTGCCCAAACCTATCTCATTGATCCACATTTGCTGGTCCCACTCAGTTCCAACATTTCCCCCCTTTATGCCTCCCATTCTCCAAGGCTTTCAGAGATCGTTGACAATAATTTAGTAATCTTAGCTATACATTAATTAAATCTTCATCTAGGCATAGCAATCTGAACTCACTGAGGACAATTGGGTGCTTTCTTTTTATCTCCTTACCTTGTTTTCAAATCTCTAATAATAATCATTTCTGGGGTTTTTCATATCTATATATATATATATATATATATATATATATATATATGTATGTATAAATATACATGTATATTATTTTTTTCTGACAAAGAAAATGAAAGCAAACTATAAAGAATGTAACCAGATAAAGATATCAACATCAATGTCAAGGCAATATAAATAAAGGCATAGATATGGACAAGATAGAAATGAGATTCAGAGAGATGATATGAGTTATAGATACACACAATCATGTAGGCAAAGATATAGACATAAAATGAAAACATAAATGAGATGAAGTAGACATAAGATGAAGAGACTCCATGGATCTAGGTGTTATGAATACAGCTATGCACCGAGAACTATAAATACAGGTATATATGAGACAGACATGTAAATATAGATGATATAAATTGTATATAGATTTTATATAGATTTGGATACAGATATAGGTATAAATATATATGTCTAAAGCTTCAGCTTTGTGGTTGTCCTCCATCTATTCTGTATTTATCTTGAATGTACCTACATATGTGTATGTGTGTGTGTTGTGTGTATGTATATATATATACACACACACACACATATAGAATGGTATATAGTAAATGTTTAATAAATTCTTGTTGACTAATTATATACTATATATATATATGCACAGATACATACAGGGGCATATTTTCATGTGTATTTATATGTGTATTTACACGCTTATATGTATATGCGTGTATGCATACAGAAGTACGTGTGAGCGTATCCATAGAGAAAAAGGGGTGTATTTATGCGTGTGCTCATATTCCAAGTCCAAGAAGAGGGCCCTGGCATCTTTTCTTCCTGCTGCACATGGGGGATGGGAGGGAGCACAGCTTGGTTAATTCACTACCACAAGTGTCAGCAAAGAAAAAGGCCCTTTTTTATAAGTGAAAGTCATTCCCCAGTGGGGGCCCGAACAGAAGCGTGGCTGAAGGTCAAAGTGCACATTCCGCTTGCTCTGACATATGTTCTTCATCTAAGGGGTCTCAGAGAGAACAAACAGTCATTCATGGCTCAGGGAGCTAGAGAAGGCAGGGAGCAGAAGATTCTTACAAGCGGGTAGCCTCTTCGACAGGTGCCAGCCTCAATTAAATTAGCTCATTGCCTCCTTTATAGAAATACAGGGTCGGAGGGTAGGAGGTTCCGTCCATGCTGAGCAGGGTCTTGCATCTGAATACTGCCCAGAGCCCCCACATTTCATGGCACACAAATCATGGGCTCAATAAATGACTAAAAGGCAAACTTTCATCACCCCTCTTAGAATGAGAGACAGGAATTAAATTACACAGCAAAAATAACAATAATAATAATATACATATACACATACATATATATGCATATATAAAGAGAGGGAGAGTCTCCATGAAATTTTTCTTGATATATATGTATATGTACATGGATATATGTGTGAATATATACATATAATATGCATATGTTATTATATATATGCTTTTGAATTTACAAAATATTCTATACATTTTATGTAAAATACATCAGTTCACTTCATCTTCACAAATTTATTTGTGAGCTAGATGTTGTTAATATGCCCATTTTACAGAGGAAGAGACTGTCAAATAATTTGCCCAACCTAAGTAAGTCTATGAGGCAGGCTTTTAACTCGGTTCTCCCTGACCCCTGAATGTGTGTGTGTGTGTGTGTGTGTGTGTGTGTGTGTATAATATATATATAAAATATAATTATATTATTTAATTATATATATATTATATTATATATTATTATATTGATTATTATATAATGTCATATTTAATTAATTTATAATTATAATTTATAATTAATAATATATAATTATATTAATTATCATATAATTATATGTGTATATATATGTATATGTCCATATATGTGTATATATGTATACATATATACATATACATACACACACACACACACACACACCGTCTAAGGGAAGAAAGTTTTATATAAAGGAAAAACTATTCCTTTAGGAGTCCAGATCTAGGTTCTATTTGTACCTTTTTCTTCACAACATGGTCCCTTCCCAGCTTTCTTACTGTTATTGTTCATTTTCATTGGCAAGAAACACAAGTGATATAATAAGGATGACTTCTTGCCTTGCCTGTAAATTAGATTTAATTGAGGCAGAGCTGAGTGTTGTTATATGGTGCTCAATCTCACACTCTCGGTGCCCCAGCTAAAATGATCTCTTTTGGTTAATTATACAAATAATAATATTGACAATAATTAACATTTATATAACATTTTAAAGTTTGCAAAGTGCATTGCACATATTAGTTCATTTATCTTCTCTCATTTCTCTTGGTGTGTATGGAATGTTCTCGTTCCTCACCTCCAATCTTAGAAGCCCTAGTTTCCCTCAAGATCCAACTGAAGCGTTACGTCCTCCATGAAGTTCGTCTTGATTTCTCCACCCTTAAGGTGCTGGTATCCACCTTCCCAAATTACCTTTTATTTGTACTCTACATATTCTTACATAAGGTACCATAATGCCTTTATGCTACATTTTTTTGAATGAGTTACTTTTTGTATGGAGCAGTTTCGTTTTGAAGGAAAGTGGGGGGGGGGAAGAGAAATAATCTTTGTAAAGAAAAAGTTAGACCAACTAGAAAGGGATGTAAGATACTGACTCTTCTATAGATGAGGACAGTTTAATGCCTAAAAAAAGTAGGATAATAATTTTAGCTTAATAAATTTTGCTAAACCTGTGTAAAGAAACAGAGTTGTCAGGTGGATTTTTAACAATTTGCGACAGAAAACTGTTATGGGCCAGAACTTGAAACGAGGTGCTAAGTAAATGGAATTGAGACAGTGATTAAATCTAGTTTAGCATTGATTTAATCCTACAACAAACAATGGTTTCCTAGTGACATAATGATTGATGTATATTCAGTGTGGGGCATATAAGGAAGAGCTCTCAGGGCCAGAAGGGACAAGTGCACTAGAAGCTCATTCGAAGGGAGCTAGAGTCAGAAGCTGGTAGAGGCAAAGGACTAGTGGCAGGAGCTCTCGGAACCAAAGAGAGAGCTAGGCCTCTAAGAAAGCTAACTGGGCCCAAGGAAGGAGATAAGACTTTGAAGGAGACAATAAGGGATTTGGACTTTTAACTCCTGGTTACATTTGGGGTGATTACACTGAACTAAAACTAAGGCTTCCTCCAGAGACCCCTAGGAAACCTCAACAAGCGATTACATTTTAGAGAAGAATATTACATAAAACAAACATGTAAAAATTTAAATCACATTATAAAGGAGGCAAAGTGATATTTTCTTTTTATGTGAATGATTTGATGGCTTAAAACAGAAGAGAAAGAAAATTTGTTATCAAAAATTGGAAAGTGTGAGTATGAAAAAGTTTCATGAACATAGAAAGTGATGTGATACTGCTAATAGCTAAGATCTTCAAGGCATTAAGCTATATGAATTTGTCTGTACATAACTGTTTTAAGACAAATAAAACTCTTAAAAAAAAACAATTTGGAGACTGAGAGATTGTTTATTGATTTCATGGAGGAAATGTGGTAAGGGGTGAATTATTGAGTACCAAAGCTCAGATTTGTGGTATATACATATACATGTGTGTATGTGTGTGTGTGTATGTATGTATATGTATATACCATATACACATATATACGTATATAGTAATATATAGTATATATGTGTGTATATACATACACATACATGTATATATTCATATATATGGTATATATGAGCAAACATATATCATATATTACTCATGTACATAATGGTAAAAGAACAAAAGAATCAGCACATTAAGGAGACCTCACTGGGGAGTCAAAAGCAGTTTGTTGGAGCTCTTTGAAGAGTCCAACTACTGGAACAATCAGTTTACAAGGCTTAAGTTGAGAGGTTCTCATTGGCTGAATAAACATTAGCTTTTCAGTAATTACCCTTCAGCATTAGTGGGTATGCAATAGCTAAAGAGGTGAATAGAAGAAATATATTCCCTCTCTGTAATGTTGTGACTAAGAATACTATTTAGTGAGTTTTAATATAATCCTGTAGCAGCGATCATCCTCCAAGGACCTCAGTCTACTAGTGTGAGACTACATTGGAATGATAGACCCAGAAAGGGGGGCTTATGTACCCGTGGAGAGACATGAAGTGCTACACTGTGGATGATTACTATGTGTGTATACACCCATAGATACATGTGTTGTTACTGTTGTTAAGTCATTCAGCCATACCCTACTCTTCAAGATCCCATGGGGTTTTCTTGGCAAATATACTGAAATGGCTTGTCACTGTTTCCTCCAGGAGATTAAGGCAAATTGCTCAGAGTCAGACCAGGTTTGAATTCAAGTCTTCCTGACTTCAGATCCAGCATTCTATCCATTGAGCCACCATGTGCCTTCTCCTATAAATATATGTATACATATATACAAACACATATACTGTATAAATGTATATATGTATGGTGTTTCCCATTAAGATATAAACTTTTCCCCAAAAAGATCATACATTTCTTGCAAGCAGGGCTAAGTTCCATTGTCTTTTTCATTCCCCACAAAGGCATGTTGGTTAAGTGACAGAATGCCATCTGATTTGAATTGTTTTTCTCACCCACGTTGGTTGGCAATAAACCCACTAAGTCTGGACTGTACATTTACCAATATAAAATAAAGATAGAAAATGTTCAAAGAATAATAGTGTTGTTGAGGCAAAGCCATCATAAAATCTTAAGATTTTAGAATCCGTGTTGAATGACGCACATGGAAATTATCCAAAAACTTTGGTTTTGATTCAAGTTTCCTGGACTTGTGGGCTTATGATCAGCATAAGTTTTTCTTGTCACCATTGATAAAGGAAAACAAAGAAGCAAGGATAAGAGGAAGAATGATTTAGGGCTACTGAAAGAAGGAAGAGCTAGCCTTTTCACTTCGCAGATCAGCTATTTTTACATCAAAACCAAAACATTTTCATGTCAAATGAAAACTGGAAATTGATTAAATAAGGACAAAGTTGGAAGGGCATTCAGTGAATTTACTCCATAAAAACATGTATACCAGCTATTTAATGGCTGACAATTAGTTAGGGCCCAAATTAGACAGGAGGATGACTGGTTTGGATGCCATCTAGAGTATTTTACCTTACTTTCAGAGCTACTCTCTGCCATAAAAGCTCATTTTTTTAAAATGACAGTTAAATTTAATTCCGTTCCACAACCATTAACTGAATACTATGTGTTAGTCATTGTACTGGATTCTGGCAAAGATAGAAATAAAACAGCCTCTGCCCTCAAAGACCTTACATTCAACCAGGGAAACAAAGCATACATAGGAAGGTAGAAACATGAAGTTCTAAATCTGCTACCTAATTCTAACATTATGAGCCCTGGTCAATTGCAGTCTATCCTTTTTATTCCTTCTTATATTTTTTATGAGCATCAATCTTCAGTTCTCTAGCCTAAAGTGACCTCCATGTTGGTTGATCCTTATCTGCCACTTCCCTGCCTAGTCCCAAAGGTCTGTGTGAGCTTTGTCTGGAGTTTATCCTCACTGAGTTTAGCATTTCAAGCCTCCGATGAGCTTCACTTGGGAGATTTCACTGGGAACTCTGCCTTCAAGATCATTTATGACAACCCTGAAAAAAATCAGCTTCTGTTCCAGTCCCTGGAGTACCTCAACTGTTAGCACTTTTCTATCCAAAGAAGTGTTGGTTTATGTAACCCTTGGTTTTCTGTCTTGAAGCCAATTTTCTTTTGTTGACAAAGAATCCCCCACCCTTGATTCTATGGTAACATAAATTTGTTTTATCTGGCTTTGATGGGAACCCTTATCAAAGACTGCTTGGAAATCTAAATAAATTATCCAGAGAGTTCTCCCTTGTCATATCAACCCAACGATATTAAAAAGATTAGTGAGATTTCGTGTCCCCAAATAGAAATAATCCTTTCAATCCTCTACAATTTTTTGGATCGCTATCTAAGATTTTATTCAAGATGTAACCAGTTTCTTTATATAAAACAATGTGATGTTCTATGATAAGTACAAACAAACATGCAGGGACTTACACAAACTGAAGCAAAGCAAAGAATAAATCACCAGAGAAATGATACAACAGTGCAAATAAAATTTGCCCTGATGAACAGCCTGAAATTATAGTGACCAAACTCATTACCAGAGAAGAGATATTTTAAATGCATCTCCTCTAAGTTCTTTGCAGAGGGGGGATTCTGTATATAATATCTGACCATGTATAGTTGAACTTTTTAAATCAGAGAATCATAGATATGCAGCTGAATGGTACCCAAAAGCTATCTAATATCCTTTTACAGTGAAAGAAACTGAGTCCCACAAAGACCACATCTTCATGTTCACACAATTGACTACAAGTCCTGACTATATCAAATTATATGAATGGCAAAAGGGACATTAGTTTCAAAAGACACTTCCTCCAATCAAGTGTCTCTTCTGCATGTATCAAAAACATATATTGGCACTGACATTTAAAAAAACTTTCTTCTATGACCTTATGATTATATTATTAATATCAAGGAGAGAAGAAAAAAGTGAGATGTTCTTGCCAAGTTCTAATTCTCTTGGATTAGCTCCAAATCAGAGTCCAAATGATGAAAGATTCTCTGTGGTTGGCTGTGATCTGCCAGATGCCCCTATTTAAAGAGGACTTCTCGCTGATTGTATCAAGTCTTGGAACACTTTAGAAATTCCTAAATGAATCCATGGTCATGGGAAAGTGTTTGGTCTAATGAGTCACATGGGAGGAGACAAGGACTGAGGAAAGGCTATAAACCAAGCCACATTATACAATGGGCTCACCAATGTTAGATAGAGAGAGATGCGAGAGAGAGCCATAGAAAGACCTAAGGTGCACAGGAAAATATCTTCAATAGACACTGATTATGGACAATGATCTATTATCTTCTGAACAGGGAGATTTTCTCCAGTAATGGAGGCAGCCATTTACCCATGACTGAGTGATTCTCATCCATGTTTTCCCATAAATTCAATACCAAATCCAGCCATCTGAACAGGGGGCTTCATCTCATCGTTCTGACACCATGTGGCCATCAATGCTTCGGGTAACCTACTCATCAGAATTCTCTCTTGCTCCCATCACAAGAGAGAGGCACCTACATGATTCTCCCTAAAGATATTGTTTACATCACTATTCTTGTACAATTTATGATAGTTAGAAAAAACTTGTGTCTACCCTGTGCAGCTCAACCGAGTTTTTGATTATCTTTGATTTTCATTCCTCAAGATGTAAGAATTTCACTAATTATATTAATATATCACTAGAAGATTATCATTGTTTTAAAAAGATGGGCCAAGGGATATGAACAGACAATTTCACACAAAGAAATTAGAGCTATCTGTAGTCATATAAAAAATGCTCTTAAACCACTATTGATCAGAAAAATGCAAATTAAGACAACTCTGAGGTACCACTCTGTGCCTTTCAGATTGTCTAAGATGACAAGAAAAGATAATAATGAATGTTGGAAGGGATGTGGGAAAACTAGGACACTAATACATTGTTGGTGGAGTAGTGAAATGATCCAACCATTTTAGAAAAAGTAATTTGGAACTATGCCCAAAGGGCTATAAAACTGTGCGCACCCTTTGATCCAGAAATGTCTTTACTGGGTCTATATCCCAATAAGATCAAAAAAGGAAAATGTACCCACAAGTCTCTAGCAGCCCTTTTTGTAATGGCAAGAAACTGGAAAACTGAATAGTTGTCCATCAGTTGGAGAATGGCTGAATAAATTGTGGTATATGAATATTATAGAATATTATTGCTCTATAAGAAACAACCAGCAGGATGATTTCAGAAAGGCCTGCTGTGACTTACATGAACTGATGCTGAGGGAAATGAGCAGAATCAGGAGATCATTGTACACAGCAACAACAAGATTATGTGATGATCAACTGTGATGGACTTGGCTCTTTTCAATGATAATGTGATTCAAAGCAATTCAATAGGCTTGTGATAGAAAGAGCCATCTACATCTAGGAAGAGAACTACAGAGAATAAATGTGTATCAAAGCAAAGAATGTTCACCCTTTTGTTCTTATTGTTATAGTTATTGTTTGTTTGCTTGTTTTTTCTGATTTTTTTTCCTTTTTGATTTGATTTTTTTTTTTTTTTTGCTCAACATAATGAATTTAGAAATATGTTTAGAAGAATTGCACACATTTAACCTATATCAGATTGCTTCCTGTCTGGAGAAAGGGAGAGAGAAAAAAATGTGGAATACAAGATTTTTCAAAGCTAAATGTTAAAAACTATCTTTGCATGTATTTGCATGAAAAAGGCCATTAAATGCCATTGAAATACCATTTAAAGGTTTAAAAAATAAAAGGACGAGACTTTCCTTTGGGTATCATGTAATCAAAGACTGCATTAGTCACCTCATATTGAGATTGCTATATGCTTTCAAAACAGAACAAACCTTTCGTTATTAAAGAAATGATCCAGTCATACATACCCTACCTTATGCTTTGGAAATTAGGTTTTTGAATCCATATGATACTTTTTATTTATCTTTATTGAAATTCATGTTGTAAGATTCAACCCTTCCTTCTAAACTCTTGGGAACTTTTTGATTCCATATTAAGTTATCCAATAGAATATCTAGTCCTTCTAACTTTGTTTCATCTGCAATTTCACTAGAGATATCACCTATGCCCTTATCATAAATATTGATAAAAAAATGTTCCGAGGATACCATCCTAGTAGACACTTCCAATTAATTTGAAAACTAAAAAGTTCATTAATAATAACACTTTTAATTGGAGTATGCAAACAACTTAAAATCGGCCTAATTGGTACTATTGTCTAAAACTAAATCTCCTCATCTTTTCCATTAAAAAATAGTGTCATTTGTTATTTAAGACTTCCAAGTAGAGGATGAAAGCATTCTTTATTTTAAGGAGATTAAAGATTTGATCAGCAAAGTCGGATCTGAGGTGGGAATGGGGAGAGAGTTGCGGTTTGAAAATTTGTTATAATAATTTGAGAAAGTTAAAAAGCAATATTAAACTATAAAATATAGGTTGTGTCCCGGCCCCTTTTATGTTTTACATGCTTTTCCTCTCGTTCCTTTGCTTTGAAAACAGCTTTGTATACAATCATTCAATTTTTATTTTAAACCTTAAAGATTATTCTTAGTGATTTTTTTAACCTGATGATTACATTACCAAGCTTAAATCCAATTTTTCAAAAAAGATTCCTTTCTAGTGGTCAGAAGAAAATGCAGAGTTTCAGACCATCCTGTTAACTTTGGGATAGCATCAGACTCACATGGGCTTCCAAAGTATTCAGCCAGTAAATATATACTAAACCTCCATTTCCTCCAGATCTTAATGCTACGAAAAACCTCAGTGAAAGAAAACAAATCTTCTCCACTGTCTCTAATGTTCTCTTTCCCCTGAGTCACCTCAATTGCTTCCACTGGTACTCCCTAATGCCAAGGACTTTCAAGTGGTGTCCAACTCAGTACACACTTCTTTTTGTACAGCTCTTGCAGAATATGAATGCTTCTTTCTGAGTTACAGTCAGAATTCAGTTCAAAGAAACAAAGGTACCCAGAAGGCATGTGATAAATGCTTATTTTTCTCTGCCCTTCTTCCATTTCTCTTGAAAATTAACAAGTTAGATTGCTTTAGAAATGTAAATATATAGATTTGTAGATGTCTAGCTCTATCTACACATATTAACTGTAAATTATAAATATATATGCAAAAAAAGAGAAATGACAAATCTCCAATATCTTTGTGGAAAAAAATCCAAAATGGGATCACAGTCAGACATGATTAAAAAATGACTAAACAAAAACAACCATATAAAGAACCAAACATGTTCCTATCAATGAAGCTTATTCTTGTTTAACTCTTATTAAAAGGGAAATTGAGAGTTTTTAGTAAAAAAATAAAATAAAATATATATGCATATAGTTTTCTATATAACTATATAAATATGTATCTGTATGTATACATATACATATACTTATGAATATTTACACATACCTATAGATAGCATGTATACATGTGCAGATATATATGTATACATTGCACAAACACCTATATACATGTACATAAATGTGTATATAGTCATGTAGATACATAGAAGTGTGTGTATGTCTATATGCACATAATGGAGACAGTGGAAACCTCATTGGCTCTGCAATCTGAGGTTCTGGGTTCAGATCCCATCGCTGCCATTTAATGCCCTGGATCTCATTTAACTTATCTAGGTTAGAAGGGGCATGGGCATTGGGAATAAGCTTTAATGTGGCACCTGTGTGCCAGGCACTGTGCTAAGCACTTGACAAATAGGGTCTTCTTTGATTCTTATGATGGACAGAGCTGCAAGGTGGGCACTGTCATCAGGCCCCTTTTAGGAGACGGCCTTGAGGTTCCTGTGACCCGAGGACTGTATAACAGGAGACATGAGTTTATAGAAAGTTTGTTTGTCAAACTTTGAAAAGTATTTTGATAGCAACACTTCCACTCTTTTTCAGAGACAGAGATGTGCAAAGAGCTCAGATTTGAGAACAAGAAGCCCTCAGTCTCAGCTCCCTTTGCAATCCCCTTTCCTGCCAGGAGGGTTTCTGACCCATGTGCCTCCACAGGCAGCAGCTTCATTTTTGACTTTTCAGGAATCACTCTGATAACTAACAACAGCTTAGACAGTCTGAACCAAAAGGGTTCTCTAAGTGGATGGAAGGGACATAAGACCTATGACCTCTGTTTCTAGACCACCATTCATTTTATAAAGACCAGCTGTCAATGGTTAGGAGGGCAAGAATCAAAGCAAGCTCATGATCGAAAGATCCAGCGGCCAGTTACCCAATGAGCGTCTTCTCACCATCATGGGCCTCTCCCTATTCTGAAGAAGTCTCTCACCACAATTATTATAGGGATATTCTTCATGGTGATTATCTGCAAACAGAGTGTCCCACTGTCCTTGCAACCATCCAAATGACATCTTACAAAAGAGTAAGAGGCTACAGAGTTAAATTTAAAATTAAAAATCCTCTCTCATGTCACTCACCCGTCCCAATGAGTCTACACAGCAGTCACCTCCCAAATACTCTCCCCTCCATTTCTATGGCTCGTTTGCTGCTTTGCACCCACGTGTTCCATCTGCCATCTCATCTGTATCAGCTCTGCCTGGTACCTGCAATCTCTCTCTTTATCTCCCCTCCCAATTTGACCCAACTTCCTTTCTGCCTCAGCTCAAGCACCCATTTCTGAAAGGGATCTGAGCCAGCCAGCCCTCCATCCAAAGGGGCTCGCCTTCTCCCTGCTTTACAAGTACCAAGTTGTCTATATGTCGACTCCCCAACAGAATAGTGGTCCTTAAGGGTAGACTTTGTGTTTTTGCCTCTTCTTTGTATCTCCATTGTTTGGGCTACTTAACATACTATCTGGCACACAGGAGGGTTTAATAGATGCTTGCTGATTTGACAAACAATAAGCACTTACTAAAATGTGGGTTGATTGCAATTTAAATGGATGTGGGGAATATTCTTCTGTCTCTGTGTGTCTCTGCCTCTGTCTGTCTCTGTCTGTCTTTGTGTTTCTATCTGTCTGTCTCTCTGTCTCTATATCTTTCTCTCACTATCTCTGTGTCTCTATCTCTGTTTTTCTGTCTTTGTCTATCACACATGCGCGCACACACACACACACACACACACACACACAGACACACACACCTTGTTTCTATCTTCACTATGTCTCCCTTTAAAGAAACCTTTTCAGCTCTCATTCAGGTCCTCATTCCCTTTCCCCAGGAATATTGCCATAACTTCTGACTAATCCCTTCCTTAAGCCTTTCCTCCCAATCAGGTCCATCCTTCATGCTGATGTCTAGTTGACATTGTAAAAGCCAAGGTGCTTCATGAGCTCCAAGAGCTTCCATTCTCTCCAGGCTCAAGTTTAAAATCCTCTGTTAGTCTACACCCAGAGAGAGGATTATGGGAACTGAGTGTGGATCACAACCTAGTATTTTCACTCTTTTTATTGTTTGCTTGCATTTTATTTTTTCTCATTTTTTCTTTTTTGATCAGATTTTTTGTGCAGCATAATTGTATTCATCCTATTTTTATCATATTTAACATATTTTTACCAGATTATTTGCCACCTAGTGGAAGGGGTGGGGAGAAGGGAGGGAAAAATTGGAACACATGGTTCTATAAGGATGGATGTTGAAAAATTATCCATGCATATGTTTTGAAAATAAAAATTTTGAAAATAAAAAAAAAACTTTAATTAAAAAAAAAACTGTTGATTTCTGAAGGTCTTTATAATCTGTCTTTGCTCCAACATTCCTAGTTGTTCTAGACTCGTCTCTTTTACCATTTTGTTCCATCCATACCAGGATCCCCCATCCTTCCTCTTTTTGCCACTGTACTTGAGATGCCCTCCCTCATCACTGCTGTTCTTTAGTTTTCCTCACTTCCATTAAGGCTCAGCTCAAATATTACATTGTTAAGGAAGCCTTTCCACATTTTCTGGCTTTCAATGCCTTCTCCTTGAAGACTGTCCCATTGCCTCTGTAGAGATCTTGTCTCTTCTTAACTGTGTATACTTTGTACTTTTCTCCCCAGTAGAATGTAAGTTCTCTGAGGGCACCCATTGTTTTTGCCTTTCTTTTTATCGCTAACGCTCAAAACAGTGCCTGGCAAACAGTAAATGCTCAATAAATGCTGGTTAACTGACAGCTGAATGAATGAATGAAAATACTCAACAGTTCACCATTATTCAGGGTGGAAATTCCTAGCAATTTAATATAGCAAAGAAGAAAGTGTGTGGCGTTATTCAGAGGCAACTGGCCACAATATGAACCAGCCTTGTTGGTAATGAAGTGACAGAATTCACATTTCATAAGAAAGCCATCGAGGCGAAAGGAAACAAGATCCTATTTTTCTGGAAGGTGATTTATAATCACGCCAAGAAAGGTATTTTTAAAAGGATGCTACGCAGGCTGCAAAGAAATGTCCAAGGTGCTTTCTCTAAGACCGGCCATTCACTGATGGTTTACTCGGATACTTATTTCTGAACTTGTGATTTTCTCAGTGTGGAAGATGACCAAAGTAGAAACGCTCTCAACTCACTTTGATGGGCAAGTCATTGGAAATTTACAATCCCAACTTGCTTGTCTGGGACACAAAAAGATCAAATCTGTGGTTGGTCCCCCGTTGCATATGGGAACCAAGTATGGTTTCCTATTCACTCCCTCACACTGCCTCTCCAAAATTTGTGCAATAAAAAAAAAACAATAACTAATAATACTAATCTTGTTAATAATATATTTATATAACACTTTAAGGTTTGTGAGCAATAGCTTATTTACATTCTCTTAAGTGATCCTATATTGCTCTTCTCCCCATTTTACAGATGAGGAAAAAAATCTCAGAGCTGGCAAATGCTTGCCCAGTGCCAGGGCTGGAAGAGACTGAAAGGAGAAAGGAGCAGAAAAAAAAAAATTGGCTTGAGAACTCTTACTTTCAGCCTCAGCATCATGGGTGGCATTTTTCTCGGGACACAGCAATTGTTAAACAATTGACTCCTGGGAAGTGGAAAGTCCAAGAAGGAGCTAGAAAGGGATGTGAGAAGCCATTCAATGCCATGCCTCATTTTACATATATGGGAACTTAAAACCCAGAAGGAAGTGACCTCCTAAGGTTACCCACTAGTAAATGGTAAAGACAGATAGTATCATCTATGGTCCCATGACTCAAAATTTTTCCACTGCGCTCAGTTCCATCCAGGTCATTATTTTTTCTTTTTCTTTTTTTTTTTTAATGGAGTCATGTATTTAAAATATAAATACAAAATGGAAAAAGAACAAGAAAAAGAAAACATGGTCATATGCACAGCAAAACACAAGACAAGATTCAAAATATAAAACTATGAATTTCCATTTCGAGAAAGCATATGGAATAAATACCATGCGTTATCTTCAGAACTGTCCACTTTTTCTTTGCATTTTGTAAGTTTTCTATTGTTCTGCTATGAACTTATTACTTTATTCTTTTTTTCCAGGTTCTTCCTTTTTAAAGAAAACCTCATCCATAACATGTTACCCTAAAACAAAATCTACTGAATTGTTTTGAGGGAATGGTTTAGAACTGTTCTCTCCATTCTTTCAACCCTCTCTAGCATTCACAAGATCTAAGAACATCTGGTTGAGGGGGGCGTAGACAAGCTGTCTATTATGGAGGTAACTTTTAAAAGTTCAAAAATAAAAAGGCAAGTTAGGTTCTATTTACGGATCACAGTCCATGCCTGGAAAGGCTGGAGGACTGTTTAGCCCAACACTCTCATTGTGCTGATGAGGAAACCCAGAGGAGGTCAGAGGGATAAGGTCACTTGCCCAAGGTTACGCAAGTACAAGTAGACCTGGCAAGCCTTGCACTCAAGTCCTGACGCTTTCTCGTGCACAATATTGCCTCCTTCTCCTAAGAGACAGGGCTGGGGCTACATGATGGAAAACATATCCCATTATTCTTGAATACCAAAGGTGCCCTGAACAATGTGTCTTCCATGGAGAGTCTCTTTGGGAAGGTCCTGGACGGGAAGAAACAAGTCAGCTGAGCTCCCTGCCAAAGATCCCAATTCTGCTCTAAATAGAGACTCAACCCCGATGTGCTGTAAATCAGGGGAAAATAAGTCTTTCCATCCCTAAGAAAATATTTGCACCCACAGCAAAATCAGCAAAATTTTGGCTTTGCCCCAGTTGGGCTTTGGTACAAACTTTTCTGACTTTTTACCAAAAACAGCAGTAGCCGTCAAGAAGCAATTTTTAAGAAGGAAATGCTTCTCTGACCTGAGGACAACTTCCTTTACCCATATGTGAGAGAAATAAATATAAAGACATAGATATATGTCATTTTGTGTTATATAAGACTATTTATATGTAATTAATTATGTAAAATCTATAGTATTCCACATTTATACATGTACATGTGCATAGCATATAGCTTATTTTATAAGGAATAATTATTTATTATATACATCATACATGAATATTGTGGATATTTAATGCTTTTATGTGTGTCTATATGAACGTACCCGTGTGTGTGTGTGTGTGTGTGTGTGTGTGTGTGCGCCCAGCAAAGCAACTTTGTATCAGCATGAGTGACATTCCCTTTCTGCCTCAGACTTGCCTTATGGTCCTGGACAAGTCAATTCACTTTTCCGTAGCCCATGCAACTTTCCAATACTGTAAATAACCGGTGTCCATTTGTATTGGTGGAAGTTTCTACCATGGGATGTCCTTAGTGATGAAATCAAAACGTACATTCCACACAATGACACACACACAATCATACACATACAGACAATCTTACACACAACCACAAGGGTGTGAAAGGAAAGAACAACGGCAAAAAGCTATACTGGAGCTGTAGAATGTAAATAAATTATATGAGCAGGATAAGTTCAAAGAAGAGAGAAGAGAAGCCCCCTACCTCCTTTCTTCCCTACCTTTGCTTACTCTGCATCCCCTTTTCTCCTTTCCTATTATTTTCTTCTCTAGCTCCCTATTTCTCCCTCCTTCCTCTTTTCTTCTTTATCCTCCCTCCCTCTCTCCTTTCCCCTTCCTCCCTCCCTCTTTCTCCTTCCCTTTCTCTGTGTCTGTCTGTCTGTCTGTCTGTCTGTCTCACTCTCTCCTTCTCTCTCTCCTTCTCTCTCTCTTCTCTCTCTTTCTCTCCTCTCCTTTCCCCTTCCCTCTTTCCTTTCATGTGCAGTGACCCAGACTGTCAGTCCTGCTTGAGGTGCTGGCTAATTTTGATGAAATGTCCTTTTTTCCTCTATTTGTTTCCATTTATTTTTCTTCTAAGACATGGGTTTCTGGGAGGAGGAGATAGGTTTGCACTGGGAAATGCAGACGGTATAAAATCAAAAGTCGGAGATAACATTGTTCTCCTATAGCCCTCGCGTGCACTGTGCGTGTGTGTACCAGCGCGTGGCTGCGTGCCTGGGAGTGCACGCTGGGGTGTGTACACACACACACACAAATAATGACCTGCCAGGTGCCTCCCATCTCTGAGCTCTCTGACCCTTCTTGCTCCCGACCCCTCATTTTTCTGGACTTTCCGCCACCTTGCTAGAGGCAGGGCGGCCCCAGCTTCCTAGCTCTTTTCTCAGGCCCACTCCTAACGGCTGCCCGCCCAGTGGGGCCGGGAGGCTCATTTTCTCTTCCTGATCCTTCCCGAGATGGAGAATGGGCAGAGCAGGACCGAACAGGCCAGGGAACCCCAGTAGGAACTTCCAGTGCTTTCCTTGGGCCTCCAGAGGACTGATTTCCTCTCTTCCCAGAGAGTGAGGGGCCAGGAGCACAAGGCTGGACTCTGGGAAAAGCCTAACAAAGGCTGATTGGGTTTTAAAAAAGAGAGGAGGTTTTTGAAGTCCCTCTCTAACAGGGTGTTAATGGGGGTTGCCAGGCGTCGGTCTCAACAAAGGCAGGTTTGCACATGAAGGAGGCATGTGGCCGTCCATCCACGGGCCCTCCCTGAAATATGGACTGCACATGTGCAGAGAGCTGCGTGGGAAGGCGGGAGGCGGCTCTCCCGGGACGCATTCTTATTGCCAATTACCACAGGCAACTCTCTAGATCGGCCCGCCCCCACAGGGTCTTCTGCCGTCCATCACACAAGGCGGTGACCCGGCCGCTGTCCCACCACTCCACGGGCCTCTGGGAAGGGCACCCATGTGGAGATGGGCCCTCCCACCAGCCGGATCTCCAGCATTTCCCACCTTGGCTTTTGTGTGACTTCTCTGTTATAAATGAACTTTGCCAAAGGCAAAGGAGGAGGAGAAAGGAAGGAAGCATGGAACAGATTGGGAAGCTGGATGTTTAACCTGACACATCTGCTTGGGTTTGGGGGATTTCTTTAAGCTGAGTATATAAGGCTTATTAAAACGCAAGCAAGGTGGCAACAAGTTTCTTGACAGAAAGGTGACCTCTTCAGGTCCATACTCTTCCATCAGCAAGATTTCTGAATTCCAGGGGGAAAATCCCCGGATCAAAAACAAACCCCCAATTATATAAAAGTGATTATAAGTTCAGAACAAAAACACACCAGCTAAAAATCCAATATTTGCAAAAAATCTTGTGTTTTCTTTTTCCTGCTAAATTCAGACAAGTTTAGAAAAGCAGCCTAGTTTATCTGGAGGGTTGTGAAAGCCCAACTAAGCCGCGGAAAGTCACGGGCTTTTCCCTTCCCAAGATGGCCCCGCTAAAATCCATCCACCCAATGACACATCTCTGTTTGACGTAGGGTCGATTCACCCCCAGAAGGGATATGCCATTGAACCACAAAGATACAACTGCCAGGGAGCTGGGGGTCAATGTGTCTACATCCTGTGTCTCACAGTTGAAAAAACAGTGGCCTACTGATGTCAAGTGACTCACCTGATGTCAAACAAGCAACAGAACTGGGATCTGAATACAGATTCTCCAACTCTATGTCCGAATCACGCCAGCCAGATTTACCGTCTGCAGCCAGGGATCGCCCCATTCTAATCTGACTTAGCATGGTGGCTGGCATTTTGTAGGCACTTAATAAATGTCTGTTGAATGTCTAACTGATCCCACAGATATTCCCAAACCCAGGAAATCCATTCACTCTTCCTCATTTTTCCCCTTTGCACAAACTGCCACACCCAAACCATCTGGTGTTTTATTGGCTGAGCCCAGACCCAAAGGTCCGAGATGCATGAGAGAAAGATGTTCCTGGACTTAAGGAAG